>NW_027108166.1:314318-347574 GCF_000696795.3 Halyomorpha halys
TATATATATTCCACGTGACTTGTAGTTTAAAGGATATGGAGCTCCGAATGAAAAATTTAATTTTTTTTTAACGTTCTGTAACAGCCACCATTTTTAATACCCCCTAACTATACAAGACATTAATTTTTACTAGTACTTGTAATACTGATTTTGTTTTTCATATCTTGATGGTTTGACAGTAAAGGTCAGTTTACTCGACACAGTTCTTGAGACTACATTCACTATCACTAAAATTTGTCTAAAAGAGATAATGGAAATAATTTTCATAAAGATTAATGAAAGGGAACACCTTATATCATTGTTGAAATAAATTAGCCCCGTATATCTTTGGACACATTAAAATATTATTGGATTTCGACCTATGTGATGTATTTGGCAAGTGCTTGGCACAATACCCGACGTGTGCCTAAAGCTTCTGAAGAGGACTAACTGGACTGCTAATGGACCATAACACGATGCTGGATTGATGACGTCATCAGAATAAGGGGGCGACTAAGCAGGTGAAGTTGTGACGCCTTGTTGACAGTGGGTGGAGACATTCAAATGTCAGTTGATACTTGATAACGAACCAACGTCTCCACTCGACCACAAAGGGCACCGCGTCGCTCTGCCTGAATGTCACAACATCGACCTTTTTTTGATTTCAACCGTAAGATAATCGAGTTTTCTTAATCGATTGTGTCGTTAAGAGTGAGAAATTGACAAACTGCACAATTAATAATGTATTTATATTTCTGCGCTCTAGTGCAACAAAGAACACTGTCAACAATTTTAAGAGATTTTCGTTTTTATGTAGCAACGTTGTCTGTCCAAGATAAAAATGTTAACTGTGAAAACGAACAATACTCTGAGATCCATAAAACTGACATTTTTTAATATCTCAACGTCTGAGTAGTAAAGTTACAAACTCTGCTAGATCCATTTTTTAACAAAATGAGCTAGTCATTGTTTGTGTCAGGTGATTTTATTCTCTTTGGCTTACTAAAGTTCTTAACAGATAAAAATGGGTTGAACCCGCCTCGCTTATTTTTTTGTTTGTACCCTCTTGTAAAAATTAGTTACAAGTGCAATATAAAACAGAAGATATACAAGTTCTCTTCTTTTACCCGAAGGTATTTTAAGGTTGATCCTTATTGTTATGACGTACCCTTGTACGTCCACTGTGTGTGGAGAGGCGCAGGTGCTAGTTACGTTCACTCACGTTGAGCGGGGAGGGTCCGCTTTGCTTGTGGCGTGGTTATCATTTGGATGGGTGTCTATTTTTTTTTTCATACCCTCCTGTAATGATTTTAGTGGGTATTTGGTACGTACATATAGGAGGTATGCTATATGTATAGCTGGGTGTTAAGGATACCTTGGATTGCCTTTTGGCATTATAAGGTTAGGTGAGGGGTCCAATGAAGGTTGTAAGGTTGTAGGATGGGTGTCTATTTTTTTTGACCTAGAAAAATAAACATAAACAAATTAAATATATACAATAAAAATGGATGTATATATGCAGGCAAATATTGATCTTGGTTTGCCAGAGTAGCATTATAAGTTGCCGGGTCCGCTGAAGGCGGTGTCATCAATGATGGCATGAGTCTGCCGTTAGCGTACTAGGAATAGGGAGGGGCTATTCCGGCTGGCGGAGGGTGTCTGATTCAGCGAGAGTCCTATATAACTTTTGAAACATTTACTTATAACGGTAAGAGGAGACTTAAGTTAGTTAAATCGAGCAATATTTAAAAAGTGGCTAAAATTAAAAAACGGCGTGAAAAAGAAAAAAACATGAAAACAGACACTTATAGCAATTATGACATGTCACAATCATCCCGGCAAACTCGAATATTTTAACAAACAAGATACAATATATATGTAACAATAGAAAATACTTTTTGTATTTCAATTTCATGAATCAGAAACCAAGGAATGAAAAATACTGTTAGTTTCAAAAGTTTATAAATTACAAATCAATTTTTAGTTTTGTGAAATAAATATTTCATCGAAATTTACTCAAAAAATTATCTGCTCATATTTAGATATTAAACCTTAATATATAAGTTGTTATAAATTTGTCCTCATAATTTTTTCAAAGTAGGCTTAAATAAAAAATGAATAGTTTTTTAACCAGGTTTGTAGCTCACGTTCTTCTACGTTCCATTTGGAATTTGAGAAACATTAAGTGAAGGTTGGAGTTAAACTGCAGTGATCATCAGTAGCAACATTTTTGGTTTAACTATTAATTGCTTGTTGGTTACTATAAGTTTAATAAAAATTTCAGATATAGTTTTTTTTTCTTAGTCTCAAAGTGATATGTTTATAATTTCATTTTGTATTACAACTTTGCTTTGAAGAAATTTTTGAATTCATCTATTTCTTTCGTTTCCTTTCCTCTTCCCAAGAGAAGTCCTGGTCATGTAGTATATAAATAAATTAGGTAATATACCAAGGAAATTAGGTATGTCTAACAAGTTTTATTTAACATAATGTTAGCAGATCTGTGTTTTGTGAGTTATGCCTAAAACGCATCATAATGCGCCATTCACACCTGACACTATCATAAATGCAGCGAGGTCTCAAACAGGCCTTGAATTCTATTTACTAATTAATTCTTTTATATTCTTTCGCATGCAATTCTGCTTAAAGTATGATCAAGTCGTCTCTTAATATTTTATTTATTGTAGGATGTTGCCTGAATAGACAAAAATTTGCTTTTGTAATAAATCCATAACGTTCTTTTTTTTTTTTTTGTCTTTTTTAATTTCTGTTTCCGAAATGACAGAAAATTTTTATGCCAACAATTTTCGAAACAATAATGACAAGTTTGCATTGTAGGTCTTTAGAATTGGTCAGTTTCAATTACGTAATATCCAGATTTTAGAAATGACAATTTCATTGACCTCTTTAATGTGTAGTCGATGATAATAAAATTTTAATGGTTTACATGTAGACTCTCTCTATTTACCAACATGGCGTTATTATAATGATGCACATTTTTGTTTTTCCCAGATATGTCATATTAATTTTTTCAACTAGATACTTATAGATTCTTAGATATCTTGAGTTTCATAGTTTATATAAGATTTATAAAAAAAAAAAAATCCAAAAGTTAAAAATATTTTTCAAGCCAAAAAAAGAAAGAATAAAATTGTACATGATGTTTAAAAATAAATAACACATTCATGATAAAGCTATTATAAAAAATAATTCAAGTTACAACCATATATCTTTTATAATTACCAAAAGTTTGCAATTTTGAAGGTTATATGTAATAAATTATCAATATAATTATTTATTAGTCGTAAAAATAGGACAATTATAAATGAACTGATAGATATAATTGTTTCAAGATAAATAATGCAGTTTATCTAATAGAAAGAGATGCACTTAATAAAATTTTAACTTAAGACTTTGTAGAAATAATTTCCGATATAGCTAATAAAAAATCAAACCATCTTATAATTATTTGTTAAAATTCTATTATGAAAAAATAATAATATTAAGTATTAAATATTTTATTTACTTTGATAACTCAAAATTATTTAGAAAATAATATTTCAAGAGGCTGATAGGAGAAAAACTCTTATTAGGTTATTACATAGGTTATTTCACCCCAATTTTTTATTGTTTTAATAAAATCTATGTATAGTTACTAGTCAAAATTAATGAGTCTGCTAACTATTATTTATTATGTTTACTAAAAAGAAATGCATTTCTAGTTGTTCAGGCAAAATTCATATCCATATGCAAGTATGATAAAAACTACAACTTCCTGGAAGATAAACCTTATAAACTGCTTTATAGTACATTCAACAAGCATTAATTTGAGTGCTAAAAGACATCCATACGTCTAATAGTTTCTGAGATTTGGTATTTCAAAAACCAAATGTTTTGTCCAAACAACTGGAAATCAACTTCTTGGGAATTTATTTTGGCCAATATCATAAAAACTACTACTCCTATAAAGATACACATCATAATCTTCTTTAGAGTATATTAAACTAAATTTAATAGGAGTGCTGATAAGACACCTGCACGTCTTATCAATCCTAAGATATAGTTTTCCCTAAATAAATTCACAAACTACTGATTTTTCATATCTTTGTTATGAAATGTTCCTTTTTAAAAATATTGCATCTCCAGAACTAATCAACGTAAATAGCTCAATTAAGGATCATGTTTTAGAAAATTTGATATACTCTAAATAAAGATCTATTAGGTTTTCTAGTTGTATGTAGTTTTGAAAATATAGAGCTCCGAATGAAATATTATTTTTTGAAACAGCCACCATTTTTTACACCCCCTAACTATTCAAGACACATTGATATTGACAAGTACTTATGCATAGTTTTAATTAAAATTGAGGGAAATAACTCATTTTTTTCCCCATCGGGCTCTGTTTCTGTTAAGTCCTTAAATCTAGAAGCCTCCTAACCTAAAGGTTCCCGGGCCCTCACTAGGTCAAAGACAGCCCTGAATTTTGCAGTCCCATACCTATGGAGTACAAAAGTATTTTTCTTTACTCAAAGGAATAGGTTACCATGCCCTTGAATCTGAGGGGTATACAACAATTGGCAAAACAAAAAAACATACTTTCCGAGAGGAATATATTTTTTAACTGATCTCCTGTAAAGTTAGGGAAGACATTGTATCTTTTAACTATAGGGTATAGAAGTGCCTTCTCGTACTTTCGAATTGGATATCTCGGCCTCACATACAGTATCAAATACTAAGAGCTTAAAACATGAATTAAAATGACTTATCTTGAGAAAAAAATCGTTGTTGCGAAAATTGTTGGCTATTTTAGAATATTGAATATTATTTTTTATTTGATTTTTTTATTTCTTTTCAATTAATTTTGTAATGGTTATAAACAAAGCATATTTTGTTTGTCCTGATACTTTACTGTCATACCTAGATAGTTGTTAAACCTATTATGTGCGTAAAATCGTATCTACAAGTTCTCCATTTTTTGAGGTGTAATATGGATTTTAAAATAGGAACAGTCGCTTTCAAGTTTACTACCTGAAACAGAATTCTTGTCTTCTAAGCAATGAACTGTTTTAGACAAACTTATTTCTTGAGAGGACAAAATCATCAAAGGACAAAATAAGAATAAAAATATTATCATAATTGATAATTTCAATACCAGAAATCCAAGGGGTATTTGAATGGGGTCAAATATGGCCCGCATGGAAGAGTGCACATAAGAAACAAAAATAGTAAAGGCATATCGACTTTTTTAAGGCTTGGATCCCATATTTTACCCTCATATAATTGAAATGAAAAAATAATTTTATCTAAGAATAAATACATGGCTCATACATTATAATTTTTGTCTGGCAAGCATTTACAAGTTTCCAGTATGTAAAATATAATTGTACATATAAAAATTTTGTCAGCTAAAGAACGAAATGTAAATAGTATAATTAACTATCTCGTTTATAATAGAAGATAATACAGAGGTGTATAAGCAAAAGAGCCATAAAACTATAGATTCCAAAAAAGAAATTTGAATATGATGAACATCTAGAAACTTTATCACTTTGGAAGAAGTTTAGAAGAAGCTTGCAAAATTATTACATGGAAAACGCCAAAAACTTCTGGAAAAGGATAAAGGAAAGGTATAGAAGGGATGAAAGGGGATCAAAGGGATGATGAACAAGCTAATTGGAAATGTACTAATTCGAGTTGCCATAGATACCAATTCGAGCTGAAAGGCAAGAAAAGGTAAAGAATAACTTTTTTAAATAAATAATTAAAACATGCTATTAGTTTTATACATGCTAAACAATGTTTCTTGAGAGCAGGGCCATCAAAGGACAAAATAAGAATGAAAATACTATCATAATTGATGATTTCAATGCCAGATCATGAAGAAGCCATTCAAATACCCGTAGGGTTAGAGACCCGCATGGAAGAAAGTACATTAAGAAACACAAATAAGGCTTATCGACTTTTTCAAGGCTTGGATCTAAATTAATCCTCATATAATTGTACATATAAAAACGTTTTCAGCTGAAGAACTAAAAATATTTTTTATAAATGTATAAAACATAATAAAAATATATAAATCATAATACAAATAAATAAAACATAAAACTCATGACATGAAACCTACCAAGACGTTAGTAAGATAAAATCTTTATAAACAGTCATAGATGCAGTAACATATCTGTCTGATAACAATTTATATTTTGTAGATACGTTTTTGTGATATTTTCCTCTCTCTTATTTACCTTACCAATTTTTTTTTTTAATTTGTGTTTCCTTTTCTTGCTCAGTGGGACTTGTGCCAATTTAAGTACATAAAAAAATAAGAACGATCAATTTTCACAATTATGAAACATTGTGAAATTAATATAATATTTTATAGGAAAAGAATAATAGAATGATTAAGAAACAGCTCATTCATCGGAGTAATGTGGTCAAGGAAACAGCTATCGATTAAATTAAAGAAATAATAACATTTATAGAATTATTTTGGTTTTGAAGTCGTATCGGAATTTTGTTAGTTTAATAAAAAAAATCAAGGACCATCTCATTTCTGATATTTGTTAAAAAAAAAGTCCAATTTGTTCTGGGAAATAATAAAAATTAGTTAATGCTCATGGTCTCATGAACCGGGTGGAAAGGGCTTTCATAAAGATTACAAAAAATTAATTAAGTCCCAGACTTAAGTTTAAAATTGTTAAGAGGGGTCTAGCGTGAGTAAAGACGTCATAAACGGCCATATTTTATGTTGATGTATACTATAACTTTTTCAAGACAGTTATGAACCATTTATTTACTAGCAAAAACGGAAGTTAAAATCGTATTTATTTAACTCCAAACAGCTAAAACTTTATGTTTCATAACAATTATAACATTTTCATATCTATAGTTCATATCCGGAATAATTTCGGTTAACTTGTAAACAATTTATTTTAATTATTTTGCAACTAAAATTATCTCAGTATTTCAAGTCATTCAAATATTATGGTAATACTAGTAATAATAATAAAAGCAGTTGTAAAGTGCGATCTAATAATTTACATATTAAACCAACAATACTTTCTAAATATAATACACATTAAAATTCTAAAAAAAAAAAAAAAATAGGTTTTCTAAAATATTTCTTTACAGTTTAACTCTAAAAAAGATAATGAAGTATATATTTTTTCTCTTAAAATATCCATGAGTCCCATTGTGTCCTTATAGAATATTCAATAATTAACAAATTAGCATACACTGAACGAATAGAGAATGTGTAGTTACATTTATTTCATGACTGCATGTCTCATACATATTTTTACTTTGTCATACTCATTTTTTTATTTTTAATAATATTTTATATTTTAATGTTGGGCATATTAACACCCAATCTCCAGAGCGCACAATTAACTACATTGAACAATAAATAACCAGGACATAACTATGGCAAATTGAAAGCCCATAAGCAGTATCAGTTGAGAACTATTTGATATTCCAACAATGGTCCGTTGAAAGTTCAGCGAAGGGGCGGGACATTATTCAATTGATATGCTGATTTTATTTTGAATAAGAGTAAAATATATGATAGTGAAATAATATTGTAAGAATCAATGATTAATTTATTTATTTAAGAATTTTTTAATAGGTTGAGGGAGAAACACACTCCTTATTGAGCGATACGGGTTTAACATATTATTTAATATGGTCAGTTATTTAATAATTACAGTATAATTTTGATGAGACTCGAATATATTTCAAGTTGGTGAAATTTGTATAAATATGGATAAAACAAAATATATGGTTAGCAGTAGAAATTTGAAAAATCTCAGTAATAGAGTTATAGGAAGAAATATATTTGAACAGGTAGATAGTATTTAGGTGTGATGGTAACGGGAAAAAAACGAATGAAGAAATAAAGCTTGGTTGAAGGCGGGAAATGCTTATTATTTTTCAATTTCGAAATTGTTTAGCTCGCGCCCGAAAACTATTCCTTTATGCTGTTCTTTACGGATGTAAAACGTGACATTTGAAACTAAAGCTAGAACTGAACCTTAAGGTTTTTTGAAAATATTGTATTACGTAAAATATTCGGACCGAAAAAGAATGAGTTAACCGGAGAATTTAGAAGGCTATACAACACCGAATAGAGGGGACTGCACTCGGTGAATAGAATTCAGGTTATTGCATTGCGGTGTATAAGACTGGTGCGTTAGGTTGTGGGACTAAGTGACTGATCTCCAAAAATGTTAATATGCTCTAAGCATTTAACTAATTCGGAGAGTTGACCAAAACGTAAATGGAAGGATTGAGTTAAGAATGATTTAATAAATTTGGGTTTGGGGGGCGTCACTTGACAGATGTGTGTAGAGAACGATTGGTGGTATCGGCATCGAACCTACGGGTTCGCTGAGCCTTTATTATTATTATCGATGATATTTGTATGAGAAAAATGAAAAAATATTTTATTATTCTGGGACTAGGTCCCTTTATAACAATTACAAAGGCAATTTTAATTTTATAATATCATTTATTGGCCATAAAATAGTGTGACCACACTTAATTATAACGTATATACAGAGAAAAAATAGATTAATTAAAAAACTAACTGAAAACAAAACAAAAAGTTGACTACAAAATATTTGTACTATTATAATAATGGCTCAGATTGGTGAAGCAAAGGATAATGAAATATAAGGGATTTAAACGAGAAAAGGGTTGGGCATGACGTATGTTGGAGGGAATGGAGTTCCAGAGATATGCAGCTCGGATAAAAAACGATTTATGAAACGCAGCAGTTCGGTGAGGTGAAGGGTAGATGTCAAATAAACGGGACCTGGTAGTACGGGATTGGACAGAGAATTTGAATTGCGGGTTTTCTAGGATATAGGAGGGGCGCTGGGTACTAATTACTTGGAATAAAGGGGAAGCTGGGAAATACTGGGATCGGAAGGATGGAAAGAGCCACTTCAGCTCGGCGTAATGCTGGGTTATGTGCCTATCTCTGGTTGTTGTTGTCTGGGGCTGTTGCAGGGTGTAAAACCCTGAGGTCATCAACGCCCATGTTTCGCGCTTTATAATTCTATTTCACTTTATTTTTCTCTTTAAATAATTACGAAAAAAATTTAAATAATTACTTCTTTTGGAATTTTTTAGAACATATAACAGATTTTCTGGTTTAAATGTTATTCAATAGGGCATTTCTTTTTAAGAAAACCAAAACCATTTCCACTTTCTTCTGGTCATCATTCAGAGCAACTCGGTCCTACTCCCAATCTACTCAAGTCAGCGGAATAGAAATAACAGAGATCCTCAAATATGTGACCGATCGTAAGTACACTGTTGCAGTATCGACATTTTGGCGGTGGCTGCTTGAATAAATAAATCAGATATCTGATTGAGTTAAACTTGTATGACCTATTCTCAATCTGGCAATAGCCACCTCCTCCCTGCGATTGGAACGGTTTGATGTGGTCCATGGTTTAATGTTTTTTTAATAGTTTTTAACTTGCTTGGCGGGCTTTCATTCCACATGGCTTGCCAACTAGATGATATTTCATTTTTCATCGGAAGGCTTATTTCTTGTGGTGTCAGAATGGCCGCGCCCTGACCTGAAAGAGCAGGTGCTAGTTTAGCTGCAATGTCCGCCAGTTCATTTCCAACGATCCCCACGTGACCCGGCACCCATATAAAGAAAACAATTTTTCCCAAGTTTTCAAGCATGCTGGTATAATTGTGAATTTTTTTGATTGCCGGGTATTTCGGGTAAATGATCTTCATGGGTTTTAGTAAACTTAAAGAGTAGGTAATGATAAGTATTCGTATTCGTCACTGTCATGTAGAAGTGGAGTGCTGAGGCTATTGCACGTAATTCAGCTGTATATACACTGCATAATTTATGCAGTTTTATTTTATTGGTTGAGTTATGTGTGATGAAAGAGGCTGCAGTAGATTTGTCAGTTTTGATCCATCAGTGTACATCATGTAGGTATTTCTTTAAAGAACTCAATTCTTTCTGCCAACGGGAATGTTGAATTTATTTTATTTCACGTATCTCTAGTGATCACAGACTACACTGACTCTGTTAAACACAAAATTTTATTTTAGATAGGGGCTTTGAGAAAAAAATGAATAATTTCAATATTTTTCTCCCGTGAATTCATAAAAATATTTTTTAAAAATTTAATTTAATCAAATTAATGTTTCTATAACTCTTAATTGAATTGATCAAAATAATTATTAATTAAATTGAAATATATTTATAACATCGACATTAGGACACATCCTATTAAGGTTTAAGGTGTGAAACGAATCATCTTTTTAAAATTCCTCAGCGCTATGTGAGCAGATTATACTCGTATTACTCTAATGGGAATATTATATTAGCTAGTGTTCGACTTATTAACTGTTTAAATATTTTTATCGAGATTAATACAATAAACTTGTATTACAAAAAAGAAAATTAACAATTAAACGAAATTAAAATTAATTTTACAATTAAATGGTAGTTGTATCTTTCTTAATTAATTAACTGATTAATTAGTCCACGAAACTTTAATTAATTAATCAAAGGAAAACCTTTATAAGAATTACACTGTTTTAACAAATGTTTCATATTCCACCCAACAAAAATTCAAATTAGAAATTCGTTGGAATACATACACTCCCAAAACGCATTGGCACTGATATGTATTTATATTTATTATTAATTAATTAAGTATTGAATTTAATAAAGATCTTTAATTAAATCGTTTATTTCGATTCGATATACAAATAAGTAGCATGACACAATTAAATATTTTTAGTCGAACGATATTATCCAATTTTGTTTTAGTATGTTATATATTTTGTTAATTTCAAAAATTATTTATTCAGTTAAATTTTTTTCGTCCTACTAGTTAGTACCTAATTTCTTTTTCATATTTAAAATGTTAGTGGATTTAATTTATTATTATTATATGAGCCACTGAGTGTAAAACTGATGTGAGTAAATGGTGGAGTTATGAGATTTTTAAAGGTAGATCTTTCAAGCTTTAGGCAAGAGCTTTCTCTATTAAAACAGATCAGTTTCATGAGTAGTTGTTGTTGTTGATTGTTGCTTAAAGGCATGAAACCCTCTGGTCATCAACGCCTATGGCATGATAAAAGTAAAAAATAAATAAAAAAAAAATAAAAAAAAAAATAAATAAATAAATAAATAAAATAAATAAATCAAAATCAAAGAGGAGTTATAATTTATAAAGAAGGTGATGTGCTTTTAAAATTCAAACACAAATGTAATTTTAGCTTCCTCATTTGTGAGAGCTTCTGATAAATTTGGGGTCAGTCCTATCCTGTTTATTATTGGCAAATAGTGAGGACATTCTTCAAAAATATGTCTAATCGTGAGAATGGATTGATAATATTTGCACGTTGGAGGTGGCAGTTTTCTGATCAGGTGAGAATGCGTGAGGAGAGTATGACCTATTCCCAAGCGGGTTAGAGCAACTTCCATTTCATAAGTAGTTAAAAGTCAAGGTCTAAAAGTATCTGGTGATATTTTGTATTATATTTTATTTATAAGGCCCATGGATGTGTGGGGTTTGATATAAGGATGGGGAAAGTGAGAATTAATGAAAACAATCTGCTTTACTGCATTTGATGCATTTTAGGAGGGGACTGAGGAAAGGAGGGTTATCGGATGTAGGTGAGAAAAACGGTCTCCTGTGGGCTGTCTGATGGCAGGGCTCTCCAGTTGTCTTGTTATCAGTAGTAGTTAGTATTCCTCATAGTACAAGAGCCCAAGAGGAGAAAAAAGGCAGTTATCTTACCCCAACTTTTGATTACTTTAATGAAAACTATGTATAATTAATAGTCAAAATTGATGAGTCTGCCAAGTATTGGTAGGGGGAATAAAAAATGGCGGCTGGTTCAAAGCGATAAAAAAAACTAATTTTTCATTCGGAGCTCAAGTAAGAACAACACAAGAAAACCTAGAGAACGTAATTTAAAGATGAGAAAATTTGCTAAAATGTGAGCCCTAATAGAGTTATTTACGTTAAATAGTTTTTGAGATATAGTTTTTAAAAACAACATTTCATAAAAATGTTGTATGGAACGTACTGAAATATCAGTAGTATTAGCACTCAAATTAAAGCAAGTTTAATGAGCTATAAAGTATTTTATGATGTTTATCTTCGTAGGAGTAATAGTTTACATGAAATTTGCTAAAATAAATTGATTTATAGTTGTTCGGACAAATTTTCATTTGCCAAATTTATATTTATATGTGAATATCATAAAAACTACTACCCCTACGAAGATGTGTCATAAACTACTTTATAGTAAGTTCCTTTATTTTGAGTGTTGGCAGACATATGTGCGTCTTATGGATTTAGGGATATATTTTTTCAAAAATTCAAAATTTTATACGAGCAACTATAAATTAACATTTTGTGAGTTTATTTTATCAAATATCATAAAAACTATTACTCCTACAAAGATAAACATAATTAACTATTTTGTAGTAAATTTAACTAGCTTTAATTTGAGTGCTGGCAAACATCTGTACATCCAATGGTTTCTGAAATGAACTTTTTCATAAATCAAACTTATTGTCCGAACAACTATAAATCAATTTATTTTAGCAAATATCATGATAATTACTATTCCTACGATGGTAAAGGTCATAAACGTATTTATAGTCCATTAAACTAGCTTTAATTTGAGTGCTAATATATATCTGTATGTCTCAGAAGATCTTTCAGAAGATTTTTAAGAAATTTTGCAGACTCATCAATTTCGACTAGTAATTATACATAGTTTTCATTAAAGTAATCAAAAATTTGTCAGTCGAGGTAGGTTGTTTGCCCCCTATGTAGGGATCCTCTCTGGAATATTGGATTAGTGCAGTGATGGAAACTATCCAGGAATCTACTGTGCCTCCGTGAGATGAACTTTGTCACTGTCGGCAGTCCAAGTGTATGGATGTAGTCAGTTTTCGCTCTTTGTTAAGAAGAATGTTTCACAATACTCCTGAGGATACTACTCTGAAACTGTTGGAGTTTCTTCGCTATTCTGGATGCTATGTCAGCCTCCATAGGCGCTCCGTAGAGGTTGGTCGGTCTAAGTATACCTTTATAAATTTGTAATTTGAGGCGGAGAGAATGGCCAGGAGATGTTGGCAGTGGCGAGCTAGTGTCAGGTGTCTGACAAAGGTAACAACGAGATAACACTACACTGCCTGCCGGTCTGTTCACGCACCCTGCTATCCTATAAACTTTAGGGAGAGGGCGCTTGTTCTTCTGGAAGGAGAAAATAATACAGTCTGTCTTCTTGGGATTAACTGTGATAACAGCCCTTACAGTTTCTCGGTTATTTCCACCCAAGCCTTCTCCGTCAGCCGTAGGGCTGTCTCTGCGCTCAATAGTAGTCCAATACTGTAGATGGCTATATCGTTGGCATAAGCCGCTAAGGTAGCACTATCATACTTGGCTCCAACACTTTCAAAGATGTGTACTGAGAAAAGTATTGGACATAGCACAGACCCCTGAGGTACTCAGTATGTGAGTAGGACCTCTTCGGATACTACTTCGCCGACTTGAAGCCTTAAGGAGCGCTGCTGGTAGAATAATCTCAATAGAGTATTGAACTGATTAATTTTTATTATTTAAGGAGTTTGCAATCAAAAGTTAATGTACCCGCATTTAAAAGTAAAGGTGTCAACAATACTACATCAAAAACTTATTCAGTTAATTACAATATACATTATTTAATTTCTTCTTTAAAATCATTTCAATTAAAAAAAATAATGATTTAAATAAGAAATATAGTGTAGTCCCCATAATCATTTTAAATATAACAACTTTCCAAAGTTTTGATATAAAACTCGTAAATTATTTAATTAAATTAATATAATAATGATTTAATATATTTCTTTTATGAAATTCGTAATTAAATTTTCACAATTATGAGTATAGGAAATAATTATTAACAAACAGCTCATTGCAAAGTGGCAGGCAAAAAATTATGGATGTATATATTTTTTCAAAATAATATTTATTGAATTTTTATTTATAAATCTTATCGGAATTTTGGTTGTTTAGTTTTGAAAACAAAGCTTAACTAAATTAAAAAAAAAAAAAAAAGAAGAGGAATAGAATTTATTACGTTTCTTGAATCTCGGTAAAGATAATTCAAAATGGAGATACCGCCCTCTCATAAAGTGGGGGTGAAGCTCCCCTTTGGTATGGCCGTCGGGTGATAAACGAGCAGCGGGCTTCCTCCGCCATGTATAAAATAAGTAATAATATTTTTATCTTTACTGCCTCCTATGTTGGAGGGAAGAAGACTCATGTCCTTTATATAGATGGCATTTCTTCCCGAGGATTGTAATGGCAGTGGCTTCTTTATCTAGCCGAGAGTGGTGCAGTGTTTGGCGCAGCGGGAGCCTTTCTCTTTTTAGGCTACCTGGATATTTTTATAAACCTCTTTTTTCTGCCATAAAAGTTTTACTCTTTTTATCTTAATTTTTGTTAAAAATTAATATAAGCTCTCATATTTCGAACATCCTCTTACCGGATTAAGTATATGTTTCACTCGTTCTCAGTTCAGACCCAACCTTTCCGAATTTGGAAGTTTATGTGAAACGTTTTAAGTAAAAAACAAATATAAGGTTTGCAGTATCATTTAGTTAACTGTTCAAGATCGAGAAAATAACTCAATTGTTTTAGATAATGGATAGACTAAAAGTAGATGTTGAATAAACCTTTGTCTAGAGTAATGTGTCATTTTTTAACCTCAATCGTTTTCTCTAATTTTAGTTGGTTTAGCTCTTCCTCGCTCAGTTATATTTCACACATTCATTCGCGTGTTACTTCACTAGATGCGAATATAACTATATTATTTTATCATTATGTTATTTTATTTATTTATTTTTCATACAGATAGTTTGATTATGTTCATTTTGTTTATTCTTTTGTTTATATATATTTTAAGAGAGTTTTATTTTATTTTTTTTTTATTCATTTATTTATTTTATTTGATTTTAGTATGTATGAGATCATTCATCACTATTACCTATTGCCCACAACTGTGTGGTAGATTGTAATATCTATTAATAAATAAAAAGTATTAAAAAAAAAGATGCGAAGATATCTGTAAATAACACGCATTATTGCCCTCCTGTATCAACAGTGGTCACGACTTAAATAATAATTTTTAATTAATCTATTTAGAATATAGTTTGTTGAAAAATATGAATGGTGAAAGAACCGTGAAAATATGAAACATGGTTCTGAGAAGAATGGAAATTTCAGGAATAGTGAAATAAAATCGTAAATTTCGAATCAGTATGGATAACTATAAAAAAACTTCGAAATTAGAAAAAAAATTATGAATCTGATTGTTGTTTTCTCACTCTATAATTATGTTTAAAAATTATTAAACCTTTTGACAGTGGCAATGGAAGAATAACTGGTGAATTTCCCGAAAAAATACATGATAACCGTGAAGTTTTCATATTTTTGGGTGTTTTTATGATGTGTTAAGTGTTAGTTTTAACATGCTATATGTTATAGGTACAGAGTTATGAGTAGCCCAAGTTCATGTTATATGTTAAATTTAGAGGAGCTCCTAGCAGATTTATTGGGCAACGTGTTTCGTAACCTATCCTTCCCAAACAAACCAAATTTCACACAAACGAAACACGAAATAGGAGCAACTAACTTTTCGAAACGACGACAGATGACGATGACAGACTGTTTCGAGCTCAGCTTGGCTCCTGTGTGACGTCATTCTCCATTTAGAAGCCTATCAACAGGCGCTCAGCCATATTAAACAAAATGTGATATAGTTTAACGTGCTAAAAGAAGAAAATATTTCTACATTTAACACAGTTAAGAATAATATTAATAATGAAGGCCTAACAAACCCGAAGGTTTGATGCCGATACCACCAGTAGCTCTCCAAATATATCCCTCCACTGATACCCCTCTGAACCCAACTCTACTAAATCAGTTTTAACGTAATCCTCTCATCAACGTTTCGGTCTACCCATCGGACGTTTACCAGTCCGTTCATTGCTTATCACCATTATACCAGGGATCCGTTCGTTACTAATTCCCATAACCTTAAACGCCGCAATGCTATAACACGAATTATATTTATATTATCGGGTGTAGTTCACTTAATTCATTGTTGTGTAGGCTTCTAAATTCTCCCGTTCATTCTTTTTAGGTCCGAATATTTTACGTTGTACTTTATTTTCGAAAACCTTAAGGCGCTGTTACATCCCTTAGTGTAAGAGGCCACGTTCCGCATGCATAAAGTGGGAAGGAGAATGGTTTAGTAAGTTCTAATTTTAAAATTTTTGGCCATTTGTGCCAATGTCATTTAACATACTTAAAATGTTAAATTAATAATCATGAATATCCCTTATATTTTACTTTATTAACTTATTAATATATAGTCGTATTATTGTTAATCAAAATTTAATAGGAATAGTCGAGGGATAATTCATGATTTTTTCTCCGAATCTCATATCGCATCTCAATCACATTTTTGAGATCTTTTAAATAGTTGTAGTCGGATTGATTCTTCCTAGGGGATTGCTCATTATTACTGCACTAATAAGGAGAGTTAACGGTGTAATTATATCGTCAGATTAGCGTATTTTTGATAGTTCAACTTAACCAGTAGGTTATGGAGCTTAATATGTTACTATTTGAAAGTTCTGCTGAATGCTATGGACAGTAAATACTACCTAACTCGTCCGATAAACGAATATCAAGGCTTCCAGTCGCTCTGGGCTCAAATAAATCTTAACACAAATAACAAGTTAAGCTGGAATCTCTGAGCCCAAACAGTGAGAAGACCAAGTTGCTGCTCGGGTTTGAGCCTTTGGACATCGTGTCCTAAAAACATTAATTGAGTCAGGGCTCTGACTGCGGAGGAGTTAGGCCGGAGTTTGCGACCTCAACGCCCATTGGTCGGGTCACAAGTCACTAATTGAAAGCCTCTTTTAGTCCAATCGTCCCAAGTTTTCCTCCCTTCACTAAAAGTAAAATATTGTTTAACAACACGTATTTTAGTTATTTAATTACAGTTTAAGTTTCCTGTATAATAAGGCTGGGTTGTAATATTATTTTAGGCAATATAAATTTTACCACCAACATCTGCCTTTAAAAATTTTTATTTCATGAAAACAATTACAAATTTTTCCCCAAGTAAGCCTGAGAGGCATGAATTCTTTCGATTATTCATCTAAATGAGCAGACGTAGAAACTACTACAAATTCATATAGAACAATACGAGAAATGAATGAAACGGACATTGTAAAATGTTCCTAACTCTTTCAAGATGCGTGGAGCCTTTGTTCAGAATGATTGCGGCTTTAGCGCACTTACTCAGCCTCCACAGGCTCATTACCAGTGACGCGGTGAAAGGGATGCACTGGGATCTCGAAGAACCTCACTATACCCCTTTTAACATCTCTTATCTCTCTATTGTATAAAAAAGTTCTTAGTAATCACCGTTTAATATTTTATTTTACCCTCTCAGCGAATTGAAAACATAAAGGGGCAATAGTAAAAAAAGAAATGAAGCTCAATATAACGTAAAATGAAAATATTAGAACTAAAATGCTCAATAGATGTGGGGCTTATATGAAGCAGGAAAACTAGTTGAATATTTCGCTAACGGCGATTTATAAAAGGAATGTGAATTCTGTAATGATTAAATGTTCAAAGGGGAAATGTCTAGATCAAAAAACAAAAAGGTAAAATGAAACTAGCACCTCCAAAATATCTCTATTATAATATGTAGATCTACAGAATACATGTAAATTAGAGTTAAAGAGTTTGAGAAAGGAGTAGTATAATTTAATGAACAGTTACAGAATTAGTAAAACGGGGGTTGGCCTGCCGCTAGTTGGGGGGGGTACCCTTACTACTGTAACCCCTCTAGTATATTAGTATATAAATAAATAATAGATGTATATAAAATATGAAACAATTAGGTAATTATTGTGTTATTATGATGGTTAATGCAATGGCAAGATTTCACATTCACTAACCTACATGAAATAAAAAGTAAGGGGATTGTCTAAATAATAAAAAAAATATTGTAGGAAGATAGCCTGGGTAGTGGCTATTTATTGTAAAGAAATAATTTTCTTTTACTAATTTGATACCTTTATTAACCGCCACCCGGACTATCTTCCTCCAATCTACACCATACGGTCAACTATCTTCTTCCAACAATGGGTCAATTTCATCTCAAGGTGCTAAGTCAATGTTTTGTGATGCGCTCGCTAGATTTTTTTGAGATACACTCTGAAATAATTTCTTCATTTACAACCTTACATAATTTTTCTAAAGTTATAAACTTCAGCCAATAGTGAATAAGGCAAATAGAATAAAAAACATTATATTTTGCCGTGCTTTGAAGCAGTAAAATTTATCTCGGTTTAATTAACAGCTGAGATTCGAACCCGGACATTTCCTATAATAAATGAGGTACTCGCCTAAATTAGACCAACCTATTATTTATAATAATAGCTCTCCCCGACGCCGGAATAATAATTCAAAAAGCACTACAAACAATTAAACTCCTATAGAAGGGAGGCTTTTTATTGCCGGGAGACTAAGGGAAAATAAACGAAGAAGAGAAATACCTTGAGATTAAAATGTTTTAGGGTCAGGATTTATCTTTTGTATAAGTTCTAAACATCCTTTCCCAGGGAGAAGAACTTTTTTTCTCTTTATTTATTACGAGTACCTCCATTTTGATTCGAATATCCTGATTGCTAAGTGCAGGGTTCTTTAGTTGCCTTTCTTTTTCTTTTCCTTTTTTTCTTCTTTTTTTGAGGAAGCAGTATATAAGCCATAAAGCATTACTAAACTCTAATTTAAAAAGCAATATTCAGGCCTTTAAATAATTTTTTAGAGCAGTACTACAACTCTTTGTTTACTTTAAAAGTACTTTAGAGTTAAAAGTAATTAATTTTTGTTCAATAATTAGTAAAAATCTGTTCCTTTGTCTCCTATATAAAACAATACAAACTTTTTTTACAATGTATTCCTCAAGGTAGTATCTTAGGTTCCATTCTCTATACGGTTTATACTAATAATATTCCAACCCACCCTAACACAGTCCTAACAGCATACGCTGATGACACAAGTGTACTATTTGTAAACAACGACCCTACTATCACAAACTCTACAGACACACGTAACATCCATTGAAGAATGGTGTCAAAACTAGAGAATCAATATAAATCATTACAAATCCCACCAGCTCACCTTTACTCTCCGTCGTAAACCTCTTCTACTGTCCTACAGTATCCTTTTAAATATTTCATTAACGCTTTTTTAACTGATTCGCTACTTAGGGCTCGTGACAAGAAACTGCTTGTAGATTTCGATTGCTACAACACCTACTTGACAAACGCTCTAAAATTCCTATTCACTACAAACAAATATTATATACTATGATAATCAGACCAATTTGGACATAAGTAATTGAGTTCTTGGGCTTTACCAATCCATCAAATTCCTCAGATATCCAATCCAAAATCCTCCGAAAAATCCTTGATGCCCCTTATTTTGTCACAAAAAACTCATTTACAAAGACCTTAACATCCCTTTCTTTGCAGATTTGGCCCGAAATAGATATACACCTTTTCATTCTAAAGTCCTTACCCATCCTAACCCATAATTTCTTAATCTCTCATCCTTAGTAATCCCTGATAATCCTTCGAGACGTCTGAAAAGATGATGGCCACGGGACCTTCTAATTTAAATTAGAAACTATTAAATTAAACTAAATTGTTTGAAGTAGTGTCATTGTGTGGTTCCTTTCCAAGATTATCAACATTCCACATATTTACTTTTTGTACAGTTGTAAATTATTTTTATTTAAAATATTTTTTATTTATTGATAGATATTACAATCTGCCACATAGTTGTGGGCAATAGGTAATAGTGATGAATGATCTCGTACATACTAAAATAAAATAAATTATAATAAATAAATTTAAAAAAACTTTTCTACTACAACAGATATTCACTGACTTTACCCGGGATTTAAGAAATCCTAGTTCAAACTGTGATGGTGCATCCAGCCCTAAAATGATGGAAACAATTATAATACTTTAAGGAAATATTTCTGAGTAACTTAGGGATAAAAAAAGTGCATCTTATCATACAGTTACATATTATACATATATTTGAACAAAAATGTTTTAACCATATTCAATGGCGATGAGGCATTAGTATAAATATTTAAGATACTATTCTTAAGTGAAAATTAGAGGTTGGTAGGGGTTAATGTATAAAATTTGATTTGACATTCAATTCCTTTTAAGCTAATAAAAATAGTCCAACGATATCCTGATTTTGTATAATGGCTTAAATTATAAACACTGATACACCATTTCATAGTTATAAGACTATTTATTTTATTGTTTATATCATTATTGTTACAAATGATTATCCAATGACATTTGTTTAGTATGTAATTGACAAAATTTTGTTTTCATTAATATATTGCCAACCCTATGTAATTGTCATCTATTCTCTAATTTATCAGAAAAACTAATATTTTTATTGGATGATGACAAATTTATATGGCCTAAGTGGATTGTCGCGTGTGGCCGTGACCCCAAAACTGCGGCCATGGTTCGGCTGAATTTTATTCTATTCTTTTTAACAGAACCCACAAAAAAACATCTTTAGAACCTTGAAATAAAAATTATGAATCTAGAATAGAAAGTAAGATTTAATTTCAAATAATGTATTCAATTCACTTACAGAACTATACAAGAATCTGTTGTTTAAACGAGACATGCTGAGTTCTTTTAGTAACTTTTTTCATTTTAGAAAAAAACAAAACAAGAAATTAAATCAGTAATCATATCAATAAAAGTACCTAAAATTCATCTTCAGACTAGCATATGGCAAATTAAAATTGAATTTCTATTTGTTATTTTTGAATATATCACATAGCTCTTATTGCATTACTATTTTGTAAACAATACGTTAACATTATTTATTATATTGGAGTGCAGCTAAGGTATTGTAAAGAAGTCGTAAAACGTAAAATTTATGATATAATATATCACTTATACATGTGCATACACAAAGACTTAAATTCATATATATTTTTTTAAACTATATATTGGAAAAGTTATAAACCTGCTGTTTATTAGCACCAAATTACAGAGTTTTATTGATATAATTTATTTAAGATAAAAGGTTGAAATAAAAACATTCAGAATAAATAATAAAAAATATGAAATAAAAATAGGTAAGAACAAATTATACAATTTAAAACATCAAAATTTACATACAAAAATAAAGTAATCAAGGAAAAAATCTTTTGTTGATGATAACTTAATTTTTTATATCCTAGAATGGATCAAGGATAGGATTCAGAGGCTAGAGCGCCCTTGTATAAATAAATAAAATTGAATTTAATCTATGTTTTACAAAACTTTAAAATTATATGTTGTGTTTCCTAATCTGTGCAAATAGCCTGAAGATGAATGGTTTAACTGTTTACTGAATTATTCTATTTTGCAACAGAAAAAAACTCGCACCATTGTACAAATAGATAAGACTGTTATTTGTTAATTGGTAGCTAGTGCACTGGAGAGATAGTAGGCTGTTGTTACGGGCAACCGGATTGGTCGACAGACTGGACCAATCGGGACTGACCTCTGTTTTCTGTTGCAGTGCGGAGGTTTCCATTGCGCCCCGACCCCCCTCGCCCTGAGGCAGAAGAAGGCCACGGTGAGTCCATCAGACCTCCTCAGTCTCTTCTTCAGCACCGTCAGATTTCCCTTTAAATCACCACGCTTTGCTTTTAATTTTATTTATTAATTTGTTATTATTATTTTTATTTTTGGCTTATTTGATGAAATTATCACTAGTTTTAATTGATTTCCTAGCCTACCTTAGTAGTTGCACTGCTGTAGTCTAAGCAAATATTTAAAATAATTGAGAGCAAGACAAACGTTTTGTCAGCTTAAAAAAAAACAAACAATATATATCTCCGTGTCATGTGCGTCCTTCATTAACGTCATGTTTAATTACGAAGACGTACTATCAAAATGTGTTTTCTGTTTTTTTCATATTTTTTGTTTATATTATTTTATCTTTCAAAGGTTCTAGAAAAAAAAAATTAAACATGCCTGATCTTCAAAAAGTTTAAAGGTACTCAATTATAAAAAAAACAATCGATACTAAACATCAAACAGTATTTGAATACTTACACACTCATACTAAAACCTCAACATATTTGAGGACTTACACATTAGAGTTTATTATCATTGTCACGGCGGGTAGGGGTTCATAAAGGAACCTCTACTAGCCTAATCGTGTAGAGTATTGAAAATAAAATAAATGAATAGCGGAATTTTGTTATTGTTGTATTTGAAGTAATTGAACATAAAAAACCATATAACAAAATATTGATACATTTAAAATAGAAAAATTAAAAAAAAAAAAAAAAAGTAACTTCTAAGAATACAAAAATTAAAAAAACAAAATTTGTATTTTTTTTTTTGTTTTTGCGACAATAAATAAAATTGTCTATTTATCACCGTGGGCGATGGGGCTCCGTGTGGAAAAATTTTCTCGTGGAGGAGAATAGCCGCCTGCCGTGGCTTAAAGTGATTATAAGGGTTGGTCAGCTTGCTAGCAACTACTGACTACCTTAAACAGAGTTAAGGGCGTATTAACACAAACTGGTATTACTTATACCTCTGAAGCCTAAACAAAACATAGCAATACGCAAGGCTTACAACTATAACAGATCAATTTATTTATCTCAGTTGTAGGCCTACCTTCTACGCCGTAACCCCTGATGAAGACCTGAAACTCAGGTCGAAACGTCGGCATAAAATAAATAAATATGGTTTTGTTTATTTATGTTATTCTTTGCTGACCGCACCCCCCCGACAAACTTCTCCAATCAATTTATTTATTGTTTGGAACCAATAATTAAACATGTGTTGGCCACAACAATCTTTATAAGAAGAATCGCCAATATTATTGATTAATACTTACAAAATTGTACTTCTAATTCTTCCCCTCTAAAACTTAATTATTAACAATAAGTTCACTTATTCTATTAATATGTCTAGATATTGAACAGAAATGAAAACCAAAATTGAACTGAATTAAGAAATGAAGTACCTAAAATACTACAAAAAGAAAAGAAAAATATTTAGAAGAAAAAATATAATAGTATTGATGTTAAAATTGATCATGTAAAGCTAATTTAAAAGAATTCTACAGTTTAAGGAATGATAAGTAAGCCATTATGATGAGACGGTCCATTCATATGAGATATATATATTTTTCCATTTTTCTCCTCTAGTTATTAATGAAATTCTCCAATATTTTGTGTTTATTATTGCTAAAATTGAAAAATGTTTTTTTGTAAAAAATCAAAGGTACTTAAAAGTTTTTTTTTTTTAATTCTACATTTAAGCCCTGTTAGGATAAGACCTACCTGGTATTAAACAGCACTTAATTACGCATTGATTCTTTGAGTTTAGTTAAAATCGTTTGTGTCGATTTGGAGAAAATCGAAAAAATGTGAAAAAATCTATACTATAGTTTGTAAAGATTATGTATGTAATTTCAGTTTCTTACGAATTTTTGTTTTTGAGCTAGGCTGTTCACAGACACACAGAGCATTTCGAAAAAAATTGTTATATGGACTCAGGAGCACTCACAACTTTATTTACGTCGAAAACTCGAGTTCAAAATTTTTTACGATCGCAATTCTTTCCCTTACTATATATTCCATATATCAATGATTAGCTGAGCATCGTACATATATAAATAATGGGCAGTATGGATCCCTTTTCGGCTCTGGAGCGATGGATTTTGACAAGTTGAGTTATCGAAAGAATGAAAATTTCATTGAGAACTGATTAATCCCAATTTCGATTCTCATATTATTACTAGAACTTTATTAAACGTTATTCAAACAAGAGATAATTCAAGAGAGACATTTCAACGCTCAGACGCTGTAATTTGGCGGATCGAGACAGTAAAAATTGGGTTTTAAAGATTTTGGTGCGGACATTAATACCTATGTACTATCCTACGGAATGTAAATTTAACCCTGCTTTTTTAAGCCCAAAAATGGCCATCCCTATATAAGTGAAAGTAAAAATTTCATAGATATAAGATTGGTTTTATGTTAAAAAATAGTGTAATAGTTTAGGAAAAAGGAATATGTGTTTGTAAGTTATTATCAAAATAATGAAATATTGTGTAACAAACAGAATTTATAGTTCTATATGAAGGAAATGAAATTCATAACCAATATTTTATTTTATTTTTTTATTATAAGTTGTCAACCACTTTCCGAAGGTTTTATTAGTCATTATTTATTTTATGGTAAAGTTTTGAGTGATTAAGAAATTCAAAAAGTTTATCCACAATTTGTTTGTTATCCTGCTAAATTGAATGGAGGTCTGCTGGTAATTTATTCAAAGATTTGAGGGAGTCGTATGTTCGGCATTCAATTAAAATGTGTTTAATGGTAAGTCGCGTTCCGCAAGTCTGGCATATAGGTGGAAAATTGCGGGACATAAGATAACCGTGAGTCAGGCGCCTATGTCCTATTCGAAGGCGTGTCAAAATCAGTTATTTTCAGCGTACATTTCTAGTGGATGATATCCAAGGGGAGACGTCACTACCGGTTCCTTTTTTTAGTGCAACACTTCTGCATTTGTTTTAACAAAGTGTTATATGGTTGGGTTGCCTGTTAAAAGCATGATTTACGCGGACGACCTTGTTATTTATTTGGTGGTGTAAAACAAATAATATCAGTGTATCGTTTTCTTATCAAGGCTTTAAAATTTTAACAAGTTAAAAAGTTGCTATACTATATAGCAATAGGCAGCCGAATGTAATGCTATCATTGCCCAATAACAATCTACTGGTTACTTTTGCTCACATTGTCTGGTACCTCGGATTGACTTTCAATATTTTCTTTATACAAACCTACTATTACCAAAATTTAATTGCTTATTAGTTACATTTGAATATAGAAAAAAATAATACTTGAAATTAGGAGGAAAGCAATAATGATGTACGATTGCTACAGTCAATGGCTCACGTGTTTGATACATGACATGAGGATTGATGCCTCGGTCCCGTGGGACGTGACAAGATATATGTTCGGTGTCTGTATTGCTGTCAGCTAGCATCCTCCAGCGGTCCCATCCTCAATCTTATTGAATTCCAGCTACTATCTGGGGCAATAAGGGTTCTTTATTTAGGGTTTGAAATGTTCTGAGATATTTGTTGAGCAAATTGAATTGAATTTTTGTAAATATTGAATATTCTTTCTATGGGATTCGATAATACACAAAGGAAATTAGATTTGCCGATAATATCTCCTCTACACTTAATGAATATTGTAAGAACCAAATGATAATGATATTACATGATACAGTAGTCCTAAAATCACTGTTTGGGGCAAAATAATATGTTTGAAGTATTATAAAAAAAAAAAAAAGATTTCTATATAGTGTGTACATAAAGCGGGTCCAAACATTCCTTCGTATAACTGAATGTTTCGTATAAGTGAGGTTCAGACGAAGAGGTCAACTTTAATTGATGCCCCATCAATCACTTTATTTTATAGTGGTCTGTTAACGTGATGTAAAATTAGAAAGTTTTTCCAAAATTAATATTAACTAGTTTACTCCGGTGAGAATTCTCGCATTAGACGTGCCTTCTTCTCTTTAATTTATTCGAAATATAAGCCGATATTATCTTCATTCGTATAAACAATGTAATATTACCAAGAAAATTTATTCAACACATACAATGGTAAATCTGCATACTTTATAATGACTTAAGTAACAGTTTACGTAATAAGTGATTACGTCATCCCACTGGAAAATATCAGTTCAGTTTTACAATTAAGATACAGCTATCATTAAACTTATAATTACTCTGAATTGTACACGCTGTGATCTCATAGCAAGCAAGGCTTTACATAAACATATGTTTCAGGCGGGATATGAATTTTTGATGGGAACCGAATAATTTGAGACATGAAAATTGGAAATCAGTTGAGCCGTTCGCTCAAAAAAACCTTAGATATTCAGATACAGACAGACTAAACATATTTTCCCAATATTTTGAGCTTATATTGTCCTAAATATTCAATAAATTGGTCAAGTTTTTAACTCAAAATAATTTTGTATATGCGCATATGGAACATTTAATTTTATTATTTAATTGAATAATATTAGCCATAATGATAAAAATTGTCACGTAACTATCCTATGGCAACCATGGTGCTGTTGTTGCCTTAGAAGGAGATTTGACACGTACCTAATTCTTCATATCCCAAAAATGGTTAATTTTTTTCCCTTGAAACACAGGGCTGTGTTGGTTGTTGAAATCTTTAAAACCTTTAAATGCGTTGAGAGTTTTATAAGCTTATTTGGGTAACTTTTAATAAAGTTCCAGTAAGAATTTAAGAATTAAAATTGCAATTCTTCACTATTTCTTGAAATCCTCTTTCTTTTGATATCTCAATAATCAAAATTCATCCCTCCTGAGAACCGAAAAAGGGATCTATAATATCGTAATACATATTTATAAATAATAAAAATAAGTGATTAGAGCTAGGTTGGCTTCAATAGCATTCCTTCTATAGGATAATATTTAAGAAGAGTGAAATATAGTGTTACCCGAGGTCACTCAATTGGGTGTGCTGATGAAAGAGTTTTGAAAAAAAACTAAAAAGAACAAAACAGAAAGTTACATAATCTGAGCCTGGCTAACAAAAATAAAATAAATAAAAAATAGAATTAAAAAATAATCTGAAAAATTATTTGGTTTCGTTTGAATATTTTTCACAAATAATCCTACAAAGTAGCAATACTTGGGTCAGCTAAACCTATTATAATTTTTATACAGACTCATCTAATATAATTTCTTGATTATTATCTCCTTTTACTATAAAACAAACACATTTAAAGATTTTGAAAAAAAAGGTTGTGGGATAGAGCTAGTAAGGCGCTGTGTTACCTACTACTCGGCTTGGGTTCGAATTCTTTAGTAGCAGATAATTATTTATTCTGTTATCGTACCCGTGAGTCAAACATGTTAGTTCGGGAGCCCTCCTGGAGAACACCTCTATAAAGTGAGTACTTCTAGTTGGGGGAAAAACTAGCAGTTATTATAAACAAATAATCTCGAAAAAGTGTTTTTTTTTTTAAGAAAACGCGTTTCGTTAAAACCATAATGAAGCCAAGACTCCTTATGGCCTATTATGGTGCAGGAATTTTTTTTATTTATCTTTATAAATGGCCGAAATAAGTACTTTTGAAAGCTATAATCGGTCACCATTTTGAAATGAATGATGGATTGTAATATTGTTGTTTTTTATCATTAGAGATTAAAAATATTAAGGTTTTTGCTGTGTTGAAATGATTTATTTAATGTAATATATCCATAACTAAATATAATCGAACACAATTCTACTTTTATTTCATACACCACTATATAATGATTAACTGTTACATGCTTGGAGAAAGGAGTATAATTGGGGGAGAGGGGAGGGGGACAAACTGGCAGAAAAAGTGAAGCCAAGAAGGCAAGCCTTATATGCCTTTTAGGGGTGTGGTAGAGAATTAGGGGACTAGTATAAGCCAATCACTGGCTGCTTTCTGTTTCAGTTTAAATTGCAATGGCGGCTATTCCTAATATGTTAAACTCATCTTAAACGTTTATTTCCTGGGCGTGGCCTTTTCGGCCTCACTTATGGCTTAGGCTTACATGTGCAATTGAATCAGCTAGTATGATTAAAATAACAATCGATCACGCTTTATGTCAACAGATGAATAATTATTATACTAATCATCATAATAATTGCTCATTCTTTGAGCAAAATATTCGTTTTGATGAAGTAGTAAGAAAGATAAGGCGTAGCGAAATGAAAATATAATAATTTTAAGAAATATTACATACGGCGTTGAGCTTTGGGGCTCCACTAAACCTTCGAATTCCTCTCGTATCCAATCCTTGTAATCCAAAATTCTTCGTAAAATCCTAAATGCTCTCTGCTTTGTCACAAATAAAATCATCCTCAAAGACCTTAATGTTCCATTTTTAACCGATCTAGCCCGAACCAGATATCAATCCTTCATTAAAAACTCCCTAACCACTCAAACACATTAGTTTCTAATCTTGCTTCCCCTTGTATTCCGAACAATCCTCCGAGGCGTCTGAAAAGAAGATTAAAACTTATATTGTAAAAATGTTTTTAGAGCGCTACCAATGGGTTGTTTATCTACATGCTTGTACCATACCATTATGTTTTCCTCAAATTTACTTGATGTATTTATGTACAGTTGTAAATATCAATAAATAAATTAAAAAAAGAAATAATACATAAAGATAATTAATATTTAGTGTTAATAACATAAAGATTGAGTATTTGTCAGGTTACAAAATAATCTATAGGGAACTAAAGATTAAGACAGAGTGAAGAAAAGAGCTTGCAATGAAAGGGCGTCCCTGAGAGCCATTGCGGCGGCTGTTAGGACTATCAGATACGATAACGGGGATCGGTTCCCATTTGCCGTTACTTCCAATCGTGAAAATGTGTACTTTGACCCTTGGGTGAACTAAGTAGCCCTTACTATCTACCCCGCAGTAATTCCTGATAGCCCTTTGTAGCATTCGCCGTTGGACTTTGACACTTACATAAATTGGCCAAAAAAGATAAGTCACTATAAATTCTTTTAAAAATCTTGTTACTAGAAATTAAAATTGAAAATGGAGAAGTAATATTAAATTAATCAGTAGTTTGGTAAAAGGATTAGTAAGCCTGGTTGCTGGAGTTTTATCTTTCACCACCATTACCAGTACCAGTGCAATAGATTGATATTGTTGATCCACTGTGATATCATTAATTGTAATCATAAAGTTGGCTATAATGATTCTTGGTTTTTTCCCTTAAACTTTGTTTTATAATAATTCGGATTATATTATCAAATCTCTTTTTTAAGGTCCAATCTAACCTAAGGTTCAGTCATGCCATTTAGGGGCTGTCGGTGGCCGAGGAAGTTAAGTCGTCAACCTGCAGTGGCGCCGGCTCGAATCCAGCCTGAAGGGGTCGACTTTCATCTTGTGGCAGTGGCACAGAATGAAACCTTAAACCCACTCCACCATGGTTATAATAGAAGGGTAACCTGTAGAAATTAGAGGGTAACCTTGCATGTCACAAATGACTAGGAAATGGTTAATACGAAATCTGGGGCAGTGCTCGCATCACAGAACTTTCAGGTATGTCCCCAAGTTTTGAGTAGATTAGTGGGCTCATGTTCAAGTTGTCAATATTTTTTGTGATTTTGGAAAAAAAAATTAATACGATAAAAGGGAAAATTTTTACACAAAACATTTTTATTTTTCTGTCACAATAGAAATACATGTTTGGGATTCTTGAGATGGAAAAAAAGAGTGTTTGCTTTTTTCCTACCAAGAATACAACAGTATAATAAATTATAAAGAAGTCTTAAACATGCGTTTACAATGGGGAATGATCAGGTTGTCTCGGGTTTACCGTTCGAATCAGATGTCAATTTTTATTTTTTTCACCTTCAGTTATTAATAAAATTCTTTAATATTTTATATTTATCCATTTTTTATTATTCTTAACAATGGGAACTTTTTATTTTTTTCAAATTAACATAATTAAAGGTACTCTAGAGGAAGTTTTTTTAAAAATTCGGCATTTAACAACTGTTATACATATACAGCATTTCCTTTGAAAACCCGGATTCGACATTTTACAAGAACATAATACTTTTCATTACTCTATATTCAACACATATAGGTAAGTGGAAGTATACAAAAGTCATGCTATTTAACAGTAGTTGATTATCTTTATGATATACTTTAATTCTGAATACATACATACAGATGATATCAGGAAAAAAGTTATATTCTTTAGATAATTATCGATTAATTTATTAGTTCTAATTGTTTGGGCAAAATTTCATATGCAAATATTATAAAAACTACTACCTCTACGAAGAAAATTTTTTAAACTACTTTATAGTACATTAAACTATATTTTATTTGATTGCTAGCAGACATATGTACGTCTATGTAGTTTTTCAAAAACCAAAAGTTTTGTCCGAACAGCTAGAAATCATCATCTTGTTAATTTATTTTGGGAAATATTATGAAAACTATGTCCTCCGATATCCTATAAAACCTGCAATTCAAATTCTCAGTCCAATCCCGTACTACCAGGTCCCGTTTATCTGACATCTATCTTCTACCTCACCGAACTGCTGCCTTTGATAAATCGTTGTTTTTACCCGAGCTGCATATCTCTCAGGAACTCCATTCCTTTTAACAGACGTCCTGTACCAACCCTTCCCTTGTTTAAATCCCTCATAGTTAACTACCTTTTGTTTCCATTTTGTCCATCTGTCCAGCCGCCATTTTGTATTCCCTTTTTTTCAAATTTAATTTATTAAGGTATATTTTGGGAAAAGGCAGAATAGCCCGCTGCGTTTTAATAACTTTGTTGTAGCTGTGGTATTTTGAATGAGGTAGGATAATTCGTAATTAAGAATGTTTTTAAAAAATACTTTTTAATAACTAGATTTTAATTGAAACCGTTTATTAATATATATCCTTGAGAATGGTCAGGATGGCCGAAAGATGTTTAAAAGAATAAACATATTGAGATTATTTGGAAATTTTTTATTATATTTCATAATAAGAAACAGTATATTTTTGCTTAGAAGTTAAAGATCAACAAACAATATTTCAAGCATTGTTTACAAACTTATGTATGGGCTTATAAACACGATGATAATGGGTCGTTTAGAAATCAGCTTATGAAGTAAGTCTTGTATCATGTAAAGCAGCCTGGCTTCCAAATTTTCTTACGAATTGTTTACAGTGTGTTAGTCAGCAGTTTTTATGAACTGCCGTACCGTTCATCTGATTGTGTTGGGACGTTTTGGTACATGTTCAGGATTTTCCCGGGAAGGTTCCTATGGTAAAAACAAAGTTATTAACAAAGTTATGCACTTTTGGCGTATACCTCTGAAATTATATATTTTCTTCGTGGTTATTATATAGCAAACGATTTGTCTCTTCCTGAAGAATGAGAAAAAATATCATGTATTGCTTTTTTTAAAAACAATTTTGATCCTTTTTCTCAACTTTATTCTTTTTAAACTTCCAACGTTTCGACCACTTAGGTCATTTTCAAGGATTCCTTTATTTTGTTTTCATTTTTTCCTTTAAAATTCTTTAAATGCCGGCTAATTGCCTTTGTCCCATAAATTCTTCTATAAAATTCCTTCCCAAATTTAAAACTTTTACTAACCACTTTTCTTACTATTATTTTCATTTCCAAACTCCAAACAGTTGAAGGTAGGTTCTGTTGTAAGAATTTATGGGACAAAGGCAATTAGCCGGCATTTAAAGAATTTTAAAGGAAAAAATGAAAACAAAATAAAGGAATCCTTGAAAATGACCTAAGTGGTCGAAACGTTGGAAGTTTAAAAAGAATAAAGTTGAGAAAAAGGATCAAAATTGTTTTTAAAAAAAGCAATACATGATATTTTTTCTCATTCTTCAGGAAGAGACAAATCGTTTGCTATATAATAACCACGAAGAAAATATATAATTGCAGAGGTATACGCCAAAAGTGCATAACTTTGTTTTTACCATAGGAACCTTCCCGGGGAAATCCTGAACATTTAGCAACATGTCCCAACACATTGGGATGAACGGTATGGCAGTTCATAAAAAATAAACAAAAAAATATTCATTTTTATATATTAAATTTTATACAATTTTACTTTGGTTGTTTACCCAATCATACAAATAAAGTAAGTTCAAAAATTTGTTTTATAAAAAAGAAATCCTGTTCGTTTATTGCGTCGCCCGAAAACCCTTGAACACCATAAATAAACTAAAAATTAGAAAATTTCACTTTGTTTTATTTATTTTTTTTTTTACCATTGACTACTGTCCTTATAATCGGTAATTACTCATTTGCATTTTATTCGATTTATACTTTAATAAGAATCCTCAATGTCTGCCATTTTAAGCTACATTAAATTTATATTTATTGGCCTTAAATGGTTAAAATATTGGTTTAAAAAAAAGAAATCTTTGCAAACGTTTTACTGGTTTTAATCTGTGTCATTAGATCTAGTTTGAGCCCTTTGGTGTGGGCTATAGAGTCCCAAACCACAGCCAAATTTTATATAGATTAAGTGAGCCGTGTAGAACTTATTTCTATTTTTTTACCATATATTTTCGTTAAATAATGTTATTTATCGCTATGAAATAAATAGATATAATAAGCAATTACTTAAATCATTAATCAAATGTGTGAATAAATAAATAAATTAATTTATATCAAACTTTCAGTTGTATTCAATTTATCGATATACATCCCTAAATCTAGCAATTACTAAGAATATGTTTGTCTGCTAGTCATTGATAAAAAAAAATAGTATTAAATAATAAATATAGTTAAAAATAATGCGAAACCATAAAAAAAAGAAAAAAGTTCATTCAGTGAAGCCAGAGTTCCTCCATTGATTTTAAGTAACAGACACAGACAGATACAGGCAACAGACAGACAGCTGGCGCCTTTCCAATACGACTTGGCAGTCACATCCGAGGGGTTTGCTACCTTATTTGTCAACCCTTCCGAATAATTGCGTTCAGTATATTTCAATGAAAAGATAGATTTTTTAAGAAGCACTTTACTCTAAATAATTATGATATAAATATTTAGTTTTTGTTTTTTTTTTCTTTGCAAATATTTCTTTATTTTAAAATTATTTATACTATCGCCGACGTTTTGAAGCCATCCTCCGTCTTCAGGATACTTCTACTAATTTGAAAAACAATGTGACAATATTTAAATATTAATTGAAAATATTTACATATATTACCCTACCATAACAATTTTTTTTGTTGTATAATATTAGATTCTATCATATTTTTTTGACAATAGTAAAATAAATGATAGAGCCTATTCACTTTTGAATTAAATGATAACAAAATAAGAAATAGAAGAGAAAAACTATATAATAAAATATATAATAAAACTATATAATAAAATGGCATTTTAGTTTTGACTGCCGTCAAAATAGCCCTGCTACGTGGGGCGAAACGTTGGCTCATTAAAATAGTATATTTCTACTATTTGAGTTTTTCTTGACCGCATCCGGACCATATTCCTTTCATATATAATAAAATACATTAATATTAAAAATTTGATACGCTGATAA
>NW_027108166.1:352539-353514 GCF_000696795.3 Halyomorpha halys
AAATAATAATATTAGTAATACAATAAAAGGAAGATGGTCCAGATGTGGTTAAACGATTTATGTTGAGCCAACGTTTCACACCACGTTGTAGAGCTTCATCAGAGCTAAAAAAGATACAAACACTTAAATGATGTAAACATAAATGAAAAATTGAAAAGACGTACAATGAATCATAAAAATTAAATAAGGATAATAAAATGTTATAGACAATTGATGGAAAATAAAATAATAATAGATGAAAAGAAGAAATATAAAATAAAGTAAATCAAGCTAAGAGATGGAAAAAGGGGATAAGAATTAAATCAACATACCTTTCAGACTCGAAGTCAGAGTGAAAGTGAACTGTTTTGACAGGACGTATAGAGAAGAGTGGGGATTGACAGTTAAACTATAGTATTAAGCTAGTATTGAAGATTAAAGAAAAAATTAAAAATAGGGAAACATTAAATAATAATAGTCATAATAGGAGAAGAAATTATATTTTAAAAAATATATACGGATAGAATACACTAAAGAAATAAAGTTCAAATAATGGATATAATAAATATAATATGGAACAAAAGACAATATACAAAATAAATAGAGGTAGAGAATTGAATAAATAATATAATAGAAACATTAATAATAATAAATTAATTTAAGTATACTAATGTTGGAAGTAACATATAAAAATAAATTGAAAATACGATATATAAATACAAAAGAAAAAAAAAGAATGGGTAGTAAATAAAAAATAATAATGAAAAAAGAAATTTAAACTTAAAGTAAAATAATATCTTGAGCACAATCATTGTTACAATAATATTCTGCTTCTTATCTACTCCCTTATGTCTAAAATCCATAACTTTTGATTTTAGAAATAAAAAAAAAAAATATTTCGGAAAACCACTAGATAGAAATAGATAGAACCACTACCATGTTTGCATTTGTTTGTTTGTTAGTTTTGAAAGGGCGTTTAACAGCCTGGTCATCAAC
>NW_027108167.1:0-6060 GCF_000696795.3 Halyomorpha halys
CCTATTTATTTTTTGAATAAGGGAAAATCATACAAGGAAAACATCTATAATTATCTTTTTTAAGTTTATTTTTGTTTAAATTATTTATCATGTATATTAATGAATAACTCCTTTAATTACAATAATTTTTCGTAAACAAATAATTTTTCAAGGTTGCTATAGAGCGAACTGCATTGCAGCTTGGAGAGGGTCTCTAGACACAACAGGGGCTGACTGCAGTTATTTTCGAGTGCACTTAAGCTCCCTGCTGACCGCACTGTCTCTTGTACTCGACGGAAAATGTTGGAAAACATGTTCTATCTCTAGGCATATTTCGGATTAAATTTTTTTTTTTCATAGAGAAGAGATTTTAAGAAATAAGATAAAAGTAATAATAATGATAAAGAAACTAAATGATATTTCCGTATTTTTCATGAATCTTCTTAAAGTATGGAGACTATTTGTTAATAGGTTCATTGACTCAGCTTCCTTTACCAATAAAAAATGTTTAAATACAAAACCCCTAATCTCCTACAAGTTAGAGAATTCATAAAAATGTATCACAACAAAAAAAAAGTAATAAACAATGCAAACAAAATAAATAAATGCTAAAACGTAATTATAAATATATTTATATTCATTATAGAATATAATGTCTTAATTTGTCGGAATCTTATATTAAAATTGTCTATTTAGAGAATATTTAAATTTTTTCTGGACAGATCTTGAAATATTTTTTGTTTTATGTTTTCTATGAATTTTATCTTAGCTTTAATACTCACTTCAATTAAATAAGATTAATAGCCCAAATAGGTTTAGCTAATGGGAAAAAAACTTCAACGTTTACCTGTACATAAATAAAGTTATTTCCATCTTTTGGAATTCCGTATACTTTGAATCAACCCGACGATTTAGTTCATATCATTTTAAGGTTCCCAGTTTTCACTTCATTGAGAGAAAAAATTTATACAAATATTTATCATCATTTAACGACATGATGAATTGAATTGAAAATGATCATATAATAACATAAATTTGGAAATTTATTCAGTTTTTCGGAGCCGAATCATCAAAAGAAAGTACATGATATTTTCGTTTTTTATTAATCTCCTTAAAGTAACCAAACTCATTGACTCAATTTTGTATTTATTTCGATTTTTTAAAATTTATTTTGATTCATTAGTAATTAACCATTAGTTTAATAATTTATTTTCTGTTATAGAATAGGTTAATTAATAGTGATTTATTGATAATTGAGGTTTTCGTTGTAAAACATGGTAACTGAATTATTTATGAATTCATATTTTTGGAATCATCGGCTATACAAGCGTGATTTCATAAATTGTTGAAAGAATCTTTAGGAAATTCGTTTCTTTAAGAGAATAATGTTGATATTAAGTTATCATAATGACTTCTGGTTGAAGTTAAAACATTGTAATTAACAAACAATTAAACAGTGTAAAAGTTATTTTTTCAGTTAGCGTTTTTTACGATGAACTGCCACAATTTATTTATTTTTTTTTATGTTTTCCTTAATTTTTGCCCGAAGAAGAGTTTAAAGATTGCGCATTTAGTTAGTTTCATTTTGAATAATGTTATTTTAGTATCTTTGTGTATTTGAAATTTATATCTCTTTATTTTATTTTTTTTTTTTTTGTAGTAAGTTATATTTTAGGATATATAATATCCTTTTCTTATATTGTAGGTATATTTTTTAGCTGTTTTGTTAAGTAAGCCAAACCCCTCTGTATATCGTTAGGCTATAATAGATGTAAATAAATAAAACAGATAAATAGAAAAATAAATAAATATAAATATTTATATGTTTATACCTAATTTCATATTGAAGATTTTTGTTCACAATTAAATCTGAAAAGAAATTACGAAAGTATGCAGCTCCTTTTTTCCTAGACAGCTATCTATATTTCTTTTCTTTTTTTTTTCATTTTTGAAAGTTCCAACAAATTTTTATTTTTATATTACTAAGTTTTGTAATGATTAGTTACAAATCATAGGAATCAAAGAATTTAATCGTTTGCAGGACATGCTAATGTAGAATAATAATGTCGGTCTAAAATCATGCTTTAACTATTCCTAATACTCAACATTTTAGAAAGTCATTCTAGTTGAGTGATCGTTTGTAGGTTGGTTGATTGGTCAGCAGAGAGTTGTCTGCCCACTATCCTCTTAAAAACGTTTTCGACGACTCCTGTCACACTATATTATCTTTAAGAAAATATCTTTAAAATATTGTCACCATCAGCAATATAATAATCATTCATCTCCTAATAATGATGCTTTTCCAATTCTTTTATCTATTCTTATTTTAGTTTTTCAAAATGTAAACACTCTAACAAGGAATATACAAAAGAGTATTTTTTCTCAATTATAAGTTCCATTAGATTTGTAGCTTTGTCCACTTCTAACTTTTATCAAACACACTCTTGCCCTTTTAATGAAAGTTTGGAGGTGCAGGAGGGTTTATCCACGAGTTTCATTTCTACTGTAGGTTTATATTCATAAATAGTAAATTAGACATATTTCTTGTAGGATACACTATTTTTAAAATCTGGAAGGATTTTTTTTTCGAATTTCTCCCTAAAACCACTTGATAAAAAATTGTAGAGATAATTTTAAGTAAATCGACATCTTTTACGTTGATTGAACGTATATTTCATTGTTCTAACCCAATGCCAGAGGTCCCGTATTTTTGGGACAACTGGTCCCCTGAGGTAACCAAAAGGTAAGGTGTACATAAGAATGTAGTTGGGAAAGGATTAGCTATGAACGAAAATGAGGTAATGGATATGATTCCCCCTAAAGGTAGTAAGGAAAATCAAGAGCTCACATGGGAAGGGTAGTCGGGTATATGAAGTCTCCGTCTCCGAGATCGTAAGTACCTACCCACCACCCCATTAACTTAAAACAGGTAATCCTTAGCTTCGAAAAGTAAATGTGAGAGTTACGCTGAGCAGCAATAAATATGATAAATTTTAATTAGAAATTTTCTTTGACCTTGTGGTTCTTGGAAATAAGGAATTGTGATTTTTAAAGGCTTAAACCCGGAACAGGTCAATGTATACCAACATCTAGAAATTAAAACTGGTAATTTTTGCAGGTTAGATTCTGAGATTAACCAACGCCTATTAAAAGCAACATATGTGTATCACCAAATCCGCTAAAGGGAAGTTGTAGATGAAACAAAGATAACCCTATGCTAAAAAGTTTTTCCCCTACGCTGATTTACGCAGCTGACCAAGCCAAGTACTAAAAAATCGAGCCACAGAGATGAAATGCCTTAGGAAAGACTAGGGTAAGACTAGGATTGACCGAATGAGAAATAAAAGAATAAGAGAAGAAACAAGGTAGGAACCGCAAGGCAAAGGATAATATTGGGTATAGAAGAAATTAATGTGGTTCGGTGATATCCAAGAATGACACTCAAGATACTATTTAAAAATATATGGAAAGCAATGACTAAAGAAAAACGATCACACAGAAGGCCGAAGAGTTTCTAGAAGGAACTCATACCTGTTCTAGCAACGGACAGAGGAATCACTACAACCCAAGTCAAGACGTTGGTCATGGACGTGCTTAAGAAATGGTTGCGAAATGGCTGCTTTAACAGCCATAAGGTACATAGGTTGGCTAAAGAAGAAGAACAATTTTAAATAGAGCATTATTGATACAAAGTCAAAGTGGCTCAAATTTTGCTACCTCGTATTTTAATTTGCTGTTGGATTTTCTATTCATATAGCAATGCCAAAATGAACTTACTGAATATGTTCGTAATCAACTAAACTGCAAGGGATAATTGACGTGTATCGTGATTGTAAATTAGTATATTATAAATCTTCAACCTTAACTCAAATATCATTCTCGCAAAACTTATCAGAATTTTGGCATTGGTCCGACGATGTGAAAATCGCTAAATGTTTTCATATGAAAAGAGAAGTTGTAGGATAAAAAAAATTACTCAAACATTTGATAAGTTCCTTATTGGACATTTTTCTCAAACTTGATCAGTATTTTTGAAAAATTAAAAACACATAAAACTTATACAACTCTCCAGCCTAATAAGCATGGACAAAAACCGATCGGATATTTTTGATTCTTATTAATATTTTATTTGTTTGAAAACTGTGGATTAATTGAAAGGTTACCAATATTCAAATAAATATTAGATTTTATCCTTTTATAAGTAGGGAGAATTCCTAACTGTATTTTTTCTAATTTCCATTTATCACCATAGAATAGAATAATAGCAACTTGCGTAATTAAATATTATTTGTTTTTAAAACATCAAGATAGTATCTGCTAGGACACAGAACATATTAAAAGGATTTGGATTAGGATGAAGATATTGGGAAGGAAACCGAAGGATGCAGCGAGGTCCGAGTGCACCCTCCCCTCCCAAAGTCGAGGCCGCCTTGATCAGCTTTTTCTGGAACCTCTTTGGAATGTGGTCCAGCCCCGCCCGTCCACGTGTACCTAACAGACCAAACAAGTTTTTCTCTTTTTTATTTTATTTTTACCTTTGGCCATGTTTTTATCCAACGGTCTCAGACGGCGTAAATATCGAAGGATTTAACTAAGACTAAACACGGATTAAATAAGGATATGATATGTTTAGACCAATTTCCAGTGGTAAGGATTACTGAACTGGCAAACAAATATTCCGAGTGATGAAATAGAAAAGTTTATCTCGGATCCATAATTATTACTAAAAAGCAGCGAGGATGGACACAGCAGACAACAGCTGTCGCTTGAACATTTTTAGGTACGAGTCAGGAGAATGGAAATGCGTACAAGCTCTCCAATCTGGCAAATGGGTTTATTTTGTAAATCAGAATTCCCATGCGATGCTTCTAAATGTAGAAAGCACTAAAGTGTGATGGAATGAAAAAGAAAAAGTTGATTAAAATGCATTTCTCTTTTTGTTTTTTCATTTAAAATAATAGTGATTAATAGGGATAGGATTTTTATGGGCTAAAAAATCTGAACTATGTACATAAATATGTTCTAATAAATTGTCAAATATTTTTAAAAATATGTATTTATAAATTATGTATTATTCAACAATATAAATTACTAATTAATTAGTAATTTTATAACTTAAAAAAAGTTACATAAATATGTATTTATTAAATATAAGAAGATGGTCAGGGTTGCGGTCAAAAGAGAAACTAATAATAATATAATGATTTAATTTTTTATTAAATAAATCAAAAATTTGTATCCATTTCTGTCTCAACACTTTATTTTTCACCAGTCCAACGTTTCGGCCAATATTTTCTATACGTTTCATCCTTGTTTTAGTTGAAATGGTCGACTAAAATATTCTTGCAGACATGGTACCACACAGACACTATAAAAATATTACTTTTTAAATAAATAATTCAATTTTTATCCATTTTTGTCCCAAAACACTTTATTTCTTATACAAGTCCGACGCCTCGACCAATCAGGCCATCTTCAAGGACATCTTCAATACTATTTCTTCCTCACATTAATTTAAAGTATCTTTTGCAGGCTATTCTGCCCAGGTCATTTTCTTTATTATAAGTTAAAAGCCTATTTATTTAAAATTTAAAATCATTAACATTTAATTTTCCTCTATAAGATTATCAACAATTAATACACCACCAAATAACAAACCACTTATTAAAATGTACTTAGAGAAAACATAGCAGTTCAATAACAAGATATTAATTAGTAATTGTAATTAATCTAGGGGAGTGAAACAAGACTAAGATGAGAAAGTACCCATTGGAAGGGGGGAACAGAGAAATGGATTGAGGAGTAAACAAACAAATTCTAGGAAAATACTACAGGAATAAGACCCTTGTTCTTTTTAATTGATTCTGAGAAATTCTCGATGTAATTCTGTGAGAAAATTTATTATTGCCACTGCTTTTAATTTGTGTTCAAAGATGAAAATATAGAATTTTTACTCACTACTTATGATAAATGATAAATATCACCTTTAAGTTTCTTGCGTTCTTTTGAATTTTACGTAGTTGCTGCGAAAAATGTATTTACAATTGAACAAATAATTTAAGGAAATACATGATTCAGGAC
>NW_027108168.1:0-1144 GCF_000696795.3 Halyomorpha halys
TGTAATAAGGCCAATCTGGACATATGGAGTTGAGCTTTGGGGCTCCACTAAACCTTCGAATTCCTCTCGTATTCAATCCTTACAATCCAAAATCCTTCATAAAAGCCTTAATGCTCCTTACTTTTTCACAAATAAAATCATACATAAAGACCTTAATGTTCCCTATGTAACCTATCTAGCCCGAACCAGATATTACTCCTTCCATTATAAACTCCCTAACCACTCAAACCCCCTGGTTTCTAACCTTACATACTCTTCCACTCCTGACAATCCTCCGAGGCGCCTGAAAAGAAGATGGCCACGAGACCAGCTAATGTAAAATGTCATTAGAGTGCTACCAGTGGGTAGTTGCTCTACCCGTCTGTAATACTCCAATTTCACTTAGATCAGATTTACTAAATGTATTATAATGTACAGTTGTAAATAGTAATAAATAAATATTAAAAAAAATTACAAGCTTTCATATCTGATTGATCACCCTGTTGTATGAACAAATTTATTATTCGGTTTTTTTTTTGGTCCTGGTTTGCCTTTAAAACCTCCTGTAACAATCCGAATCGATAGCGTGAAGATCCTGACAAAGAGACTGTCCCCTTCCTAATATTTCCAAGGGATCGGGTGAAAAGAGCCTTGAGGACGAAGCTCTACTGCGATGTTCCACTTCTCGACGTTTGATCTTTTGAAGACTGGAGTCGCTACTTAGCTCCAAGCGGAAGCCTTAGAGTCTGCTACCGCCGGCTTCTATTGTCATTTATTACATCATCCAGGCCCTGCCCCTTCTGAAAGGAGGTGAATCTTGTGCATCATTCACCGAGCCGATCAACCTAACTGAAAAGTATTGAAAATATTCCTTAGAAACAAATATGATTTGTAATGAGGTGTATATAGTTGACCGTAGATTACTGATTGGAGAAGATGGTCGGGGGGGGGGGTGCGGTCAGCAAAGAAACAACATAAATAAAAAAAAAATATTTATTTATGCCGACGCTTCGACCTGATTTTCAGGTCTCATCAGGGCTATAAAATGAAAAAGACAACAACCATCATTTAGAGAGAAAAAAAATATAAATGATAACAATCGTACTCACTGCATTAAAAGAAAAAAGAGAGAAATATGTAAATAAAAGAAAATACTATCATGGTT
>NW_027108169.1:0-877 GCF_000696795.3 Halyomorpha halys
CACGCCTGTAACACTCCAATTTAACTTAGATCAGATTTACTAAATGTATTATAATGTACAGTTGTAAATAGCAATAAATAAATATTTATAAAAAAATATTTACAATAATAATTTTTGAACTATTAATTTTTTTTATAATTTTTTTTTTTACCCTGAATGAACTTTCTCAACCTGTTATGATTAGAAGAAAAACTGTCTAAATAAATTATGGATGTTTTAGAAAAAAATATATTTACATTTTCTCGAGAATGATATTTATTCTCATTTTTTTATTTTTATAAATAAATTTTGAATAGAAATTTTCTACGTGTTATTAGAAAAGAAATAGTAGAAACAAATTTTATGATTAAGAAAAAAAAAGTAATATTTCCAATAATAATTAATAAAATGTAATTGAGGAGTGAATCTTTCCTTTTTTTTTTTTTTTGATAAATCCCAAATGGACTTTTTCAACGTGTTATTAATAGAAAAATATAGAAAACAATTTGTATAAAAGATCGTAAAAAAAAAAAATAACATTTAATAATTATTTTAAAACAATAATTCAGAAGCAATACCTTTCTTATCTCAATATGAATCCTAAATCGACAACGTGTTATTTTGATAGGAATTGTAAAAACAAATTTTATGCTTAGGAAAAAAAAGTATTATTTACAAAAATAAATTTGAATCTGTTATTCAGGATCGATTCTTTCCATTTTTTTGGTTTTAATGAACCTCGAATTGACTTTTTCAACGTGTTATTAGGAGAAAAATGATGGAAACATTAGAATATGTTTGAGAAAAACACCTTTTTTTAATTTAATATAACATTTTCAATAATTATTGTTGAGCTAAAATTAGAAGAAAAAATTGTACTTGTTTAAGGAATATATTT
>NW_027108169.1:927-1550 GCF_000696795.3 Halyomorpha halys
ATTTTAGTATGTATGAGATCATTCATCAATATTACCTATTGCCCACAACTGTGTGGCAGATTGTAATATCTATCAATAAATAAATCTATCAACTATTTAAACGGAAAATCTTTAGAGATCCATTAGCATATTAGAAACCCGCAGAAACATTAGGCCCGTTTGAACTAATCGCAGCACGATCATCTAGAGCACAAAGAGTATTAAAGGGATGGGTTTGGAAGTGCATGCGGACCCAACTAGGGATTAGCAGGGCAAAGGGAATTGCTTCGGCCCCAGCCCCACTCGGGTAATACTACCGGATTACCAACAGCTGAGGCTATGAATTTTTTGCAGGTTAGGCTCACCTTCCTGATGCGTCAACTTCATTTATCAAGCCCTAATATTATATCCTGGGCAAATAAATTGTAAATTTGTTTCAATAGCTTTCTTCGTCGTAGGAAAAAAACAACAAAAAAAATCAATGCAAGTAGAAACTTAACTAACTATCCAGATTAGTATATATTATTTAAAATTAGAATGTTACCAATAGGTAGTTTCTCTTCACGCCTGTAACACTCCAATTTAACTTAGATCAGATTTACTAAATGTATTATAATGTACAGTTGTAAATAGCAATAAATAAA
>NW_027108169.1:4656-5575 GCF_000696795.3 Halyomorpha halys
AAATAAAACAATTATTTTGTTTTCTAAAAGCTATTAATCAATTTGGAAAAATAATCCCATCCTAAGTAAACTTCATTGAGATAACGAATGTTTGCTTATTAACATATTTTTTTTCTATCTCAGCTGGATAAGGCAGCAATAAATTATAAATTTTTAATAATAAATCTGAGGATAAACAATATCCGCCCATAAATTTACATGGCTCAGGTGCTACAGCTCATCAATAAATTATAAAGTATATTAAATTGTCTTCCTAATCCACTCATATTTTTTTCTTTTCTTTATTTTTCATACCCCGGAAAGTGTATAAAGAAATATTTCGAAGAGAAAATTAGGAGCTATAAATTCCTATCGCGAGATCCGTTCCCCTCTTATCTCAATAAATAAATAGAATACGATTTGCCTTTATTTATTAGGAACAACCTCTCTCTCTATCTCTCTGAGGGGTTTCCCTTTGTCCAGGAGGACATTTTGTTTCGGCCCCTAGAAGCTAAAGAATTCATCAAGGTGATAAAGGGATGAGATCTTAATGACGAGGGGGATTGACCAATTACTCAGCATTAGCCGACCCTGAAATAATCCACAGCGCCCCCCTCACCAAAAAAAAAATTACCTTAAAGTTCTCCATTACTTCTGTATGTCTTCCCATGGTATGAGCCAAAAATACTTTTAACTAAAACTACTTTAATATTGGACGATTTTGGGTGTGTCCCACAATTATGCATGTAAATAACAAAAAAAAAAACTATGTGACTAGGTGCTGTTTCTTGAAGAACGGTCGTTCGAATTTACTATGGAATTAGAAAAGGAAGGCAGGCTAAGATTTCTGGATATGTTAATAATGAGACAAGGAAATAAATTAATAACAGAATGGACAAAAAAGGAAACATCAAGTAATATAATTTTAAATTATTTATCC
>NW_027108170.1:0-1787 GCF_000696795.3 Halyomorpha halys
CCAATCCATTACAAAAGACTGATCTACATGACTATTATAAGGCCTATTTGGACATACGGAGTTGAGCTTTGGGGCTCTACTAAACCATCAAATTCCTCCAGAATCCAATACTTACAGTCCAAAATCCTTCGTAAAATCCTTAATGCTCCTTACTTTGTCACAAATCACGTCAACCAAGGTCCTGATGCCTCAATGTTCCATATATTGCCGATTTGGCCAGAACCAGATACCGTTCCTTCCATAATAAACTTCTCAACCACCCAAATCCACTTGTTTCTAACCTCGCTTCTCCTTCATTACCTAATAATCCTCCTAGACGTCTAAAAAGAAGATGGCCTCGGGATCTTCTCCTCTAGAAATGTTATTGGAGTTCTATCAATGAGTAGATTCTCCACATGTTTGTATCATGTCACTATCTCACCTACAGCAAATTTACTTGTTGTATATACGTTGTACAGTTGTAAATAACAATAAATAAATGATTAGGAAAAAAAGATATAATATTCATTATTTCATTACTTTACTTTTATCTATATTCATTCTGTAAAATTATTTACTTTAATTATTCTATATATCCTTTATTCACTGGTCGTTATCTTGTTTTTTTGTTCTTACGTAGAACTATAGCTAGATATTCTGGCCGAAGTGTTGGCACTAATAAAAAAGTTTTTTATCTTATGTGTGTTATTCTCTGACCGCACCTCAACCATCTTCTCCTTGTATGTACTATCTTATCATCATATCTACATTAATTGATATCAGAGTTTCAATGGTATTCAATTAATAGGTATAAATAATGTCTGCTTAAAATTTATAAATTATATATATAAAAAAGCTATTTTTATATAAAAAAAATGTCAATTATATGGTCAATTTCTCAGATTAATTAATCAGATACAAAAAAGCCTTATGTTGAAATTTGTTGTGTGATGCGCTCACTTTATCGGATTTATTTTAAATCAATTTTGTGAAGGTTATTTTAGAATGATAATTACATAATACTAGATATAAGATTCACACTTCTAATCTTGTATAAAGTGCATTATAAATTGAAAACAACGCATTTAAATCACTCAGATTAAAAAAAAAAAACGAACTGAAAAGGGAAGCGGTTTTTTTCTTATCGTTTTTTTTTTACTTTATTTATTTTTTCCTAAGCGCCTGTTAAATTAGCATTATAAAGGGCAGTCGCTGTTCGGCTGGGGGAGATAATACAATTAATTATGGACGGTATGGAGTGTTTAACATGACAAAACCTGGCAATTAATAACCAGGACGAAGAAAGGACGGCCACTTTCCCACAGGACAAAAGATCCCTCAACTTCTGTAAGGTCCCGGGGACCTTCTTTAATAATTCTCAGGGATGAGTTTCATCCTCTCATTAGGAAGTAATCAGTACTTATTGTTTCAAAAGTTACAATCTAGAATAACAATATACTTCAGTTACTAAAATTAAAAATTCTTTGTAATAATAAAAAGCTAAATTTAGTTGATAATTAAAAAGTACCCAGTTAATTGTGAAATTTCTAAGATATTCTAATATCAACTATAGAGATAGGAGAGAAAATTGATTATATATATATAGTACTTATATATATATATATAAGTACTAGCTATTTAAAACAATGCTCCAGTTTCTATTAATTGCAATGAGCTTGTTTATAATAAATAAACAATAATAGTAATAACAACCATAATAAAAGAAGTATAGGACTCCAATTGGAGTCTTGGCCGAAGAAAAAAAAAACATGATAAATAATAATTCTCAGGGATGAGTTTCATCCTCT
>NW_027108170.1:3432-3701 GCF_000696795.3 Halyomorpha halys
ATTAAAAAAAAAGTTATTATATTTATTTTTCATTATAGAAGAACATTTTTCTCTATTAAAATTTTTTTTTTCTTTTTTCTTTTTTATTATTGAATTATTCCATTCATAATATGAGAGAAAAATGTTTGTTTCGGTAAAGAATATGATTTTTTATTAAGAATCAATTTAATTAATTTTATGATTTAAAAATGTTCACATAATCAAATTATTTGCTAAAATAAACCAATAGACATATCCCACTAGTATTTCTAAAGTGACACAACTCAAAA
>NW_027108171.1:0-3918 GCF_000696795.3 Halyomorpha halys
TAATTTACTTTAATTAATCTTTAATTGAACCAAAATTTAATATGAAAAAGGTATTTTTGAAGATTAAAGGAAGCCACATAGGATATTGCAAACAAAACAGATTTTAATGATAAAGTTGGTTAGGGTTTTGGTCAAGAAAGAAAATAAACAGAAAGTATAAAATTATTTTAATGTGTGCCAGTGTTTTAGCCTAAGTTGAAGGCCTTTATTAGGGTGACAGTCCAGAATTTAGGATCAAATGATCAGGTTTACTTAAATTAATTTAAGTAATCACATCTCCCTCCCAATTGATAAATTACTCAAAGATATTCAATTAATATTAATAGCACTTACAGAAACGAGGTTTCGCTATTACTGAATCTGATGTATCACTGTGTGGTCCTGGACCTGCTTTATTTACAGCTACTACACGGAATTCATACTCATGTCCTTCTACTACGCTAGTGACTTTGCCAGCAGTTCTAAATGGAAATATTCATTTAATAGTTCAAAAGGGAAAAGTTATATATTTTATATTACATGCCTACTATGATATATGTATAGTGTTAAAAATAGCATTAAGTATTTATTATAGTTAATACTTTTACATAATAATATTAAAAATGAACAAATACGATTAATACTTTGTAATTAAACTGATTTCATTAGAGATATAAGCAATTATAAAGATAAATTTTGTTTTGCACCAATAAATCTGAAGATTGAAAAAGAATCAATTAAACATATATATATAAATAATATAGATTTACATAATATTTGTTCAATACTGAATACTCTAATCAAAATTTTATTTCACTGAAAAACATACCTTTCTCCAGGTACTGTCAATGCATCTACCCAATTCCTTTCATCTTTGTCTCTCATCTGTATTATATATTTTGAAATAGGTGCACCACCATCATCATCTGGTTGTGCCCATTCCAAATCAACAAAATCTTTGTCCCAATTCCTTAACATAGGCCGTCCTGGTTTTCCAGGAACGTCTGAAATATAATTCAAAAATATATAAAAAAGAATTATTTCTAAGAGACTTATCTATATAAACACATGAAGGTATGTTTAAACTTCAGCAGGAGTAAAGGAAGTAGAAATTTCTATTCCATTTTGAAAATCTAGGGATTAAATATTATTTTACCTGGGAATTCCCTGTTTTCGTTCTAAACATATATTATTTAAATAATCTGTGGATGTAATATTTCTAAATCTCTCAAATTGTTGATAATATGATATTATTAAAATAATAAAAATCAAGATTTGAAAACAAATCTCAGAGTGAAGATAACTATGTGCTTCAAAATCAGGTTATAGGCTGAGTAAATGCAAATTATAATTAGTTGGGACTACCAGGTATATTATAAGTCAGTAATGGTGTCAGGTGACAAAGAATGGGATTTACATAAGGGAAACCTCTTACCCTTTCTATTGACACGTATAGGTATTACAATTTCCCTAAAATATAAGGAGATTGTTCCAAGGTTGACATCCAGAGTAATTCAGTCATTAATTGGTACAGAGAGCTGGTCTGCCAGTGCAGTTCACTGTCTCAGGAACAGATCTCCCTCCTAACTGCTACAATGGATCACCATCATAGGAGCACAACTTTCTCCCAATTGCTATAGAGGATCACTGTCACTGAAGGGTTAAATGAGGATAAGGAAGTAGCACACCTGATTTTAGAAAGGATAAAATTCTAGAAAGCAGTGGAGATGGTAGTAAAAGAGAGTTGAATTGATACAGATTCATGGAAAGGTATATAAAGGTCAGAAGGCAAAAATTTAGTGAACTGGAAGAGGATAGATGGCTTGAACTGGAGTAGATTGCAAACAAAGTAACTATTTTTTAAATATTTTGTAAAGAAATAAACCTAGAAAACACTGTTTACGGAAGATGGGGCTTGGTATAATGATCAATGGGGGAATATCTCCCTACAATCGATCTTATAAAGCTAATTAGTTAATTCTCTTCAATCAGTATACCTAAACTTATTATAATATATTTGTATTCATTGAAAGCAATTAATATTAAATTTAATTTTAAAATGAATATAGTTACCGAAAGGATTTTTGGCAATAATAGCTTTTTCTGTTTCAAGTTCAGGTGATTCACCTTCCTTATTTACAGCTTTTACTCTGAATTTGTAAGGCTTTCCCTCTTGTAAGCCTGTTACTGTTGCTTCAGGTCCATTTGACCTACCACAAGGTATCCATTGGCCAGTAAGAGGATCTAGTTTTTCAATTTCATAATATTCAACTGGAGCACCACCATCATCCTCTGGAGGTTTCCAGCTTAATTTGCACCCGTTCTTAGTAACATCACTAACTTTTAGAGGACCTTCAGGTTTGCTTGGTTTACCTGAAATAAAATATTTGTTTTAATTTTAAAGAAAAGTATTTTATACTATATTTAGTGAATATTGTTAATGTCTTTTAGAGTAATTATCCAATATTTTAAATTATAATTGCAGGAAAAATCAAAATTTTAAATGGTAATAAAGATACGAGTAAACTAACATTCAGTAATATGTATCAGGTTTATTTTGGAAATTCAATAAAGAATTAGAAACTTTTTCAAGTTCTTGAGATGTATGTGTATATTGGCTCCAATCGACCTAGTTCTGAGTTAAAAAGCAAATAAATTCTGTTTGATTATGTTATTTGAAAGAAGATAGTGTGAAAACCAATTTTTAGTGATGAATGATTATTGTTTTAGTGCTACCCAATTATAAGATTGAGAAAAGGCTGTTGCTACATTTTGAATTAATACTTTTTAATGGTTCTCTGACATTAAAGTCTCTCTTATATGTGTGTGTGTGTGTGTGTGAGATATAGGAGTAGGGAGGTGAGTTTAGTGGGTAAAAATCCCACATATGGATAGTCTATCCGTGTCTTTTGAAGATTTCCACCTTCCATCGGAAAGAAAAAACAAACACACATATGTATGCTGGGTGGCATAGTATACATGTTCACCCCATTAACCTCTATAATTTCTGAAACTTTGATTTGCATTTAGCTGGGTCATAGCAGTGGTATGTAGTGTATCATATAAAGGTATAGTTAATTTTTTAACCTTATCCGATTTACCCTATTCTAGAATTTCCAATGGAATGGATTAATTTTTTTTATGGATTTTGATTGTGAATCAAATTTTAAGATGGATTCATATCAAGTATCAGGTAGGCATCATATCAAATTATATTAGCTAGGCCCTTTTTTGATCCAACGAGTCGTGAAGGCGTAAAGCGCCAAAAACCAAATACAATTTTTTATGGTTCATGATAATTTACATACAGACGGTGTGGAAAATAAAAAATAACCAAAACATATACAAAAAAATCGTTTTAGAACTTACTATAGGAATCCATCATCATAATTTGCATTTCCTTGACCGACTGAAGAGTCATGAGTGGCAGTCATGATGACAAAGCCTCAGTTCCTCAGACAGATTCATATGGAAATTGAATTCTGAATTTTGTTTGATGTAAATTTTTTGAGTTTCCCACACCATTTGCATACCAACTGTCAAAAACAGTAAACATTTTTATAGATCTGTAGAACCCATCAGATAAAAAAATGGCCAATATGAATTTGTCTTAAAATCTGATTTACCATCGGAATCCTTAAAAACATTATCCCATTCCATTGGGAATTCTTGAGATTAGATGTGCTGGGGAAAGTTAGAAAATCAACATTACCTTCAACAAATAAGATCATATGCCACTGTTATGATCTAGTAAAAATCAAAAACTGCCAAGGACAAGTGGATTGAACCTCTGTATTAGGATATCCTGTATGTGTGTATGTATATATCTATATATATACCCATCTATATATATATACATCTATATGTTCACTGAAAAGTGCAGAATCAGATATGAAAAAAGACTCTGAATTTGGTAACACTATTAATTAATTAAATTCT
>NW_027108172.1:0-941 GCF_000696795.3 Halyomorpha halys
TCTTTGTGTTTTAAGGGAAATCAATTAGGTAGCTATATATGCTAATAGTTGAAATGAAACAAGATTTAAGACTCACAACTAGAATTTATTAGCCATTTTATTTTTTTCGGTCAAGGCTCCCATTGGAGTCCTATACTACTAGCCAAGTTTTCACATTATCTTGTTTTTCTCCAGCTAACTCATTTTTACTCTTTATGAATTTACAATCTGGGTATATCAGTTAAATTTATCTGGGTTCCAAGACATGAAGGGATCTCAGAGAATGAACTGGCCGATCATGCTGCAAGAAAAGCACTCACGCTTCCGGGATGGGACAAAGCAATTTTAACTCCATCAGAAATGAGCAAACCCCTCAAAAAGGAAATCAAAGATAAATAGCAATCTTTGTGGAATGAAAGCTCAAGGAATAAACTAAAAATTATTAAAAATGACGTCAAGCCCTTGTGTACCTCCAGCCGCAAATGTTGTAGAGAGCTCATACTGACCAGGCTGAGAATAGGTCACACGAGGCTCACTCAATCCTATCTTATCTCAAAACCAACGCCTCTGAACTGCCAGTATTGCAACAAAAATTTGACAGAGATGATAAAACAATAAAATTAGTATTTCAATTTTTAAAAGGTTCAAAGTTCAAAAGGTTTACTGACACAAGTATAACAATGAACAGACAACAAAAAAATAATAATAAATTAATAAAATTAAACAAATGTAAGAAAAATTAAATAAGACATGAATGACATTTATGACCAATGATGTTTTACGACACTAAACAAAAACAAACAAACCCTATATGAATATTCTTTTAAAGCAATTTGGAGACATTTAAGCTTATTTTTCTCTTTTTTTGACTTATGTTCACCATCCTAATATCTATCAAATTAAAAAAAAAGACAAAAAAAAAAAAAGAGAAACCCTAGTAATTTGTATTTGAAAAGAAAAAT
>NW_027108172.1:1451-2465 GCF_000696795.3 Halyomorpha halys
TTTTCAGATATGTAAATGGATTCCAGTATTTTCCTTTTGTATGTATTTATTTAATATTCCGAGGCGAATAGGAATAGAGTGTAAATCAGACAGACGTACCCAATTCATGAAAAATATTAATGTATTTATGTTTCTGAAATGTATATAGAATTATTTACTCTTTAAGAATGAAATTGTATTTGTTTCAATAGGCTTAAATAAAAGAGACTGAAAATATTGTATATAAGAAGGGTTGCGGTCAAAAAAAGACGTCAATGTAATGTAAGACATTAGCAGGTCTCGTGGCCATCGTCTTTTTAGGCGCCTCGGAGGATTGTCATGTATGGAAGAGGAAGCAAGACTAGAAACTAGTGGGTTTGGGTGGTTAGGGAGTTTGTAATGGAAGGAATGATATCTGGTTCGGGCTAGATCAGTTACATATAGAACATTAAGGTATTTTATTTATGACAAAGTAAGGTTCAACCTTTCGCTTTGAACAGCCCTGTTGAAGCCCTTCAAAGTGGGGCGAAACGTCGGACATTAATATAGTTATAAACTATTTGTTCTTTTTTTGACTTTTATGATAAATAATTTTTTAAATGGTTGAACTGAGTAAAGGTATGATTTGGTATTTTATAAACATCTAAAATTTACAATATAAGGGGTATTTATGATGTTTTAAATGTAAAATGTTTTACCATATTAAATGTTATAAGTTTAGAATTGTGAGCAGCCCTATATAAAGTCATGTTAACTGTTAAATGCAGAGAGCTGCTTGCGGATTTTCTGAAAAATGTTTTTTAATCTTGTAGAATATTTCCTTCCAAAACTTTATGGTATTGTTTATTTCTAGGTTTTAATTAAAGAAATTAATTACAACATGCCTAAATTGAGTAAAAAGTGGAAGTTGCCTAAAGTTTGGCCACTGAGTGCCTTGTTTATATTTTAACTGGTGAGGAAGAGAATCAAGATGAGCTAATTGACAACTGTCATTACACTATTATTATTGCCATCCATTGCTTTATTAGTTTTAAA
>NW_027108173.1:0-426 GCF_000696795.3 Halyomorpha halys
GAAGATAAATATCATAAACTACTTTATAGCTCATTAAACTAGCTAATTTGAGTGCTAATAGACATCTGTACGTCAAATAGTTTTTGAGATATAAATTTTTCAAAATAGATTCACTAACTACTGATCTTTCAGTACGTTCCATTCAACATTTTTATGACATGTTGCTTTTTAAAAAGCTAGAGCTCGAAAAATATTGAACGTAAATGACTCTATTAGAGCTCACATTTTAGCAAATTCACTTTTCTTTAATTGACGTTCTCTTAGGTTTTCTTGTGTTGTTCCTACTTTTCAAGATATAGAGCTCCGAATGAAAAATTAATGTTTTTTTAAGGTTTTGAAACAGCCGTCATTGTTTATTCCCCCTACCTATACTTGGCAGACTCATCAATTTTGACTAGTAATTATACATAGTTTTCATTAAAGTAA
>NW_027108173.1:2981-3419 GCF_000696795.3 Halyomorpha halys
GGAGATTCAAAAATAAGGTAACGCCCTAAAAGGGAAGTGGGAGAAAACACAGGGAATCTAGATCAGTCAAGAAGGACAGTCAAGACACAGGCTTACTCTCTCGTGTAGCAGAAGTCGGAGCGGAGCAAGATGCACTTCGACCAGACGAAGTCGTAAGAAGGGCCACGAGACCTGGACATCCCCTATGAACAAGACACCTACAGAACTACATCCCACGGCATCAGCAGCTATAAGTATAAATTAACCAATAAGCAATAATGTAATAACCTATATTTTATGGCAACCTTTATCTGAATCATTGCAATAATTTTAATTATAGTAATAAATTGTAAATAAATAGTTAATCTATTTATGTAGTTTATACACCATTATATAACCCAATATACCACCCTTTATTATACTATATAATTAATGGTAACAACATTTTATAAATATAAA
>NW_027108173.1:5877-6286 GCF_000696795.3 Halyomorpha halys
AATCGAATCGAAGAAAACGCCCAGAATTAGCAAATCGAAAGGGTGTCATCTTCCATCCTGACAACACTAGGTCTCACACTTCGTTAGTCACACGCAATTGTTAGCCCTTCGATGGAATCGAAAATAATGGACATTACATTGTAAATTGAAATAAATATTACGTAAAAAATATACTTAGTTTTCTTTCACCCAAAAAAACAAAAGGGCTTATTTGCCAACCCTATACATTTGGCCACTTACCGCAAATCGGAGCATTGTACAAATGCTTGGTAAACAAAGTAATCGTCCAAGCGCCGTATCCCCATCCTAGTGTTTATCTGAGGCAAACATGGCGGATGTACTAGCTGTTTCAACTATTGCACTGGGATTACATTATTTTATCGCAAACAGAAAATGAAAGGAGATTAAA
>NW_027108174.1:0-719 GCF_000696795.3 Halyomorpha halys
ATTTATTTAATGTGATTTACAACTGTACAAATAATAAATACAATAAGTAAATATGTTGTATGTTTCATTTACATTTGAAAATCTTGGGAAGGAACTACCCATTGTGCTTGGTGGTACTTCAAGCATTAATTTAAATTAGAAGGTCCCGTGGCCATCTTCTTTTCAGAAGCCACGGACGATTATCATATAGGGATTGTTAAGGATGAGAGATTAAGAATTAATGGGATAGGAGGGGTAAGGAATTTGGAATGAAAAGACGCATATCTGCAAGGAATGGGATGTTATGGTCTTTGTGAATGAGTTTATTTGTAACGTAATAAGGAGCATCTAGGATTTAACGTAGAATTTTGGATTGTAAGGATTGGATGCGGGAGGAATTTGATGGGTTGGTGGAGCCCCAGAGCTCAATTCCATATGTCCAAATTGGTCTGATTATCAGAGAGTATACTAATTTTTTGTAGTGAATGGGAACTTTAGAGCGTTTGTCAAGTAGGTGTAGGTGTGTACATTACTGTAAATTTACCCCACGACAAGTGTTGCAATAGCTCAACTATAAAATCGCTGTCGCAATGACATTTAGGGCCACTTGGGCCATCACAGTTAAACTATGATTTCTGAAATCTGAGATAAAATTAATAACTATCCATTGCATTTAAAATCCTACGGTTAACTTTACTGCCCGGTTAAACTGAGATTAAGGGTAAATCTAAATTTAAGTA
>NW_027108174.1:5269-5806 GCF_000696795.3 Halyomorpha halys
GTTAGGCAGCAACTCTTAAGTCTCAATTATAGCGTACTAGATGTCATGCCTACAAAAGTAATAGTCCCCATCTAACCCCTAAACCCTCTATTATATTCGCATCCAAACCTTCTATTATACTCCCTCCAAACCCTCTATTAAACTCCATCCAAATCCACTATTATACTCCATCCAAACCCTCTTTTATAATCCTTCTAGACCCTATATTATTCTCTCTCCATACTCCCTCCAAACCCTCTATTATAATCCCATCCAAACCTTCTATTATACTCCCTCCAAACTTTCTATTATACTCCCTCCAAACCTTCTATTATACTCCCTCCAAACCTTATTATTATACTCCCTCCAAACCCTTTATTATACTCCATCCAAATCCTCTATTATACTCCATCCAAACCCTCTTTTATAATCCCACCAGATCCTCTATTATACTCCATCCAAACTCTCTTTTACAATCCTTCTAGACCCTCTATTATACTCCCTCCAGACCCTCTATTATATTCCCTCCAAACCCTCTATTATATTCCCATCCAAACC
>NW_027108174.1:6389-6750 GCF_000696795.3 Halyomorpha halys
TCTATTATACTCCCTCCAAACCCTCTATTATACTCCCTCCAAACCCTCTATTATATTCCCATCCAAATCCTCTATTACACTTCATCCAAACCCTATATTATATTCCCTCCAAACCTTCTATTATACTCCCTCCAGACCCTCTATTATATTCCCTCCAAACCTTCTATTATACTCCCTCCAAACCCTTTATTATACTCCATCCAAATCCTCTATTATACTTCATCCAAACCCTCTTTTATAATCCTTCTAGATCCTATATTATACACCCTCCTGACCCTCTATTATACTCCCTCCAAACCCTCTATTATATTCCCATCCAAACCCTCTATTATATTCCCATCCAAACCTTCTATTATACTCC
>NW_027108175.1:0-315 GCF_000696795.3 Halyomorpha halys
AACAAATTTAGAAGGCAGTATAATTTATTTACTAATATATTAATTATTTTAAATGTTTTAGAAAAACTTTTACTATGCATTTTTAAAGTTTAAAAATTTTTAATCATTTCTAGATGCAGTTAAACATCTGAAGTAACGATAACTATAATGATTATTGCTAATAGAATAAATCTAGGGTTAAACAAAGACATTATTATTTAATTAAAAAATTAATATATACCTTAAATATCTTAATTAGTTAATATTTTAAACATCTCAGGTGATTTCTAGAAGTATTAAACAATTGTTATAACAAATAATTTTCGTGAAGTGCGT
>NW_027108175.1:3482-5476 GCF_000696795.3 Halyomorpha halys
CCATTCTTTATCTGATTGATCTATGTATTTCCATACACTTTTGATATTTTTTTTTATTTTTCACTAATACCAAAATGGAATATCGGTAAAATTCCTAATTGAGAATACATTTTTTTTAAATTAAAATAAACATGTATATTTTTTTCTTTAGGTGAATTTTGATTTCCTAGAAAAAATCTTTTACTGCTCAATTTAGCATAATTCACCATTGTTATAACTACATTGTTTTGGATTATTTTTCTCATATTCAGATGGAAAAAAAATTGGAAGTAAGTTTTGTATAGAAAAATTCTTCATTCTTAACATTTACCCTATCAATTAAAATGATTATAAGCATATTTAATTTTCTTGTTGACAAGAGTATCAAAAAATAAGATGCATTTTTTTTTTTACTTAATTTTATTGAACCACATTAAATGAAAAAAATTATACATTTTGAATATAATGTAGATGAGTTTACTCAACGGACACATTTTTACATACCATACTACGTCACTTATAGACCAGACTACCCAGACAACATTTCCCATGCTGATTCTTGCATCTTTATCTATAAATTCTTATTCCTTCCAATCCAACTGATGCTATCCAATTCACCTTAGTAATAATTTGGACTCGCCCTTTCCATGCTACATTTTCAGCTGTCTTCCTGGCAATAACTTTCTTGATTCTTTATTCCGAACAATGCTAAACACTAACGATGGGGATGCCGAACAACAACTCCCGTGGTAACATCCAAGCCAGTGTTTCCACCTCCAATAGTTATGCTATCCTCTCGCCCAAAAATCCTACTGATTCGCCTACATCCCAAATAAAACGACCCTATATCCTTGACATATTTATCACCAACCAAATTTACTCCTCCCAGGCCATTGTTAAATTCATGGATGACCTTTCATCAGATAATTCTCCAGTTCTGTTTTTTTTACATTCAAGATTCGTATCTAAGCCCTCCGTTTTTCATTGATTGCAGGAAGAGTCGACTGGCACGAATTTAGATGCGACCATGTAAACAAAATAGATTTGAATATTGAACTAAAGACAAAACAAGACATCGACGAAGCTGTAGAAAAACTCACAGAATTGTTTCCTTCCACTTGTAAACTAAAAAGTATTTGTCTTTCAGTGGCCGGTTCTGAAAGTGCCTATAAGGCCACATTAAAAAAAAACATCGTTAACTCCTATTTTTCATCTTATTTTCCATATTATTCGATTGGTGCTGTTTAAACCTAATTTCAGTAAATTCTATATTCAAAAACATAAATCAGACCATACATTCAAGAGAAAATAGAAAAGTAAATTTTGGTGCGTCCCACGGGCTAAAGCGGTACATTTAGCCTTAAATGTGATGTGATTGGGTAGAGAATATTCCCTCCCAACTCAAAGCATTTGCGTATTGCTGGCTCAGATATTTGATCTGCATATAAGGGGTTATTAGATAACTCATGGGAGACTATTCTACGTCCTGATTCCTCTAATACCCCAGGAATCATTCTATCTATCTAGGATTAGAATAATTAATAAATATGTGGTATGAAATGTATTTTATTACAGGAATATATCGATTATGTTGAAAATTCGTACAATATCTGTGGTGACTGGCCACTGACAATTAATTCAAATGGAACGATTAAGTGGTCTGACAGACTTACCTGGAATGAAGATAATTTAAAAAGACACACAGACGATCACTCCACTCCATCGTTCCATTTTTACCGATAGATAGCTGTGTAAGGCTGTAATTTGACTGAAATTAGTAATTGGGATTACATTAGTTTAAGCAGTAATTGCAATTTCGAACTATTATTACAATAACAGTGGTCCATTAAGTCTTTGGGATCACTGATCACAGTAGTTATTTTATTTCTACAGTTTCAGATTACAGTAATTGAAAAGTGACTGCAATTACATTTTGTTTTTGCTCACGAACAGCACGTATTATATAATTATAAAAAATATAATAATTATTTTAAGTCTAGCCGTATTTATCTGGG
>NW_027108176.1:0-640 GCF_000696795.3 Halyomorpha halys
AAATAAAAAATAAAAAAAAATTAAAAAGCTCAAACATATTAAACTTAAGATTATGGATGCCCCTAATATATATATAAATAAAGTAATAAATTGTTTTCAACAGGAGAATAAAAAATATTATAATGCTCCTTACTTTGTCACAAATAAAATCTACACATGAAGACCTTGATATTTCATGTATAGCTGATCTAGCCCAATCCTTCCATTATAAACTCCTTAACCACCCAAACTCTAAAACTAGTGTTTCTAAACTTGCTCCCTCTTCCATTCCTGATTAGAAGATGGCGAAGAACATAAAAAGAAGATGGCCTCAAGACCTTCTAATGTAAAAATGTTATTAAAGTGCTATCAATGGGTAGTTTCTGTACAAGTCTGTATCATACCATTGTAATCACATTTACTACACATACATGTATTTACATGTAAATGTTAATAAATAAAAAAAAAATAAGCTTTTTTATAATTTAATCACTTACATATGTATGGAATATATAGTAAAGAAAAGTAATAACGAAATGGAATTTTCAAGGGAAAACAGATACATGTTTTGAGGTACCCTGATTCTTTAAAAAACCTAGTCTCGCAAAATGGTCTGGTGTGGGTGTATGAACAGTTTACCTCAAAACAAAAAGTTATACGC
>NW_027108176.1:2586-3804 GCF_000696795.3 Halyomorpha halys
TTCTATCAGTGGGTAGATTCTCCACATGTTTTTATCATGTCACTATGTCACCTACAGCAAATTTACTTGTATATATGTGTATACAGTTGTAAATAGCAATAAATAAATTATTTAAAAAAAAGTCCTTGGATTTAGTAGCACAGTGCCTTACTACTGAGCTACTCTGCTCCCATAAGTACTATAATAAAAAAATATATATTATTATAAGTATATACCAAACTGTGTTGAGTATATTTGATTTGTTTTTATATCTATCTTTCCCTTATATATTTTTATAATAAATCATCCTTATTAAACTACCTCATATTGCGAAGCTCGTGGCCTACGTGAGTTATCTACTTCCTCGCACAAGATCATACATGCATTTCCCGGAAGGAGAAAACCATGACCACAAGCCTATCCACGCGAGGGTTAGATGCATTCGTAGTGGCGTTAGATATTTCTGGCGGTGATGCAATGTGAGTGGGTCAGGGCAGAATAGATTGCTCGGAGATTCTGCACATGCATAAATGTTTCATTTTCGTTGGTGGAAAGTCTGAGTTGGGTGTCTGCAAAATTTGCATTAATGGGTTTCATTGCTCTTATATTCGGTAATGTCGTTTCGATAATTTTTCCATTTTTAAATTTGGATAAGATCTAGCCCGAACCCGATATTATTCCTTCCGTAATAAACTCCCTAACCACCCAAACCCACTCGTTTCTAACCTTGCTTCCTCTTCCGTTCCTGACAATCCTCCGAGGCGCCTGAAAAGAAGATGTCCTCGTGACCTTATATTGTAAACTGTTTTTAGAGTTCTACTACTGGGTAGTTGCTCTCCATCCTGTATCATATCATTATGGCATTATGATCAAGTTTACTGGTTGTATTTTTTTATACAGTTGTAAATATCAATAAATAAATTAAATAAAATAAAAAATTTGGATAAAGTCTAACTAATATAAGCCAGAATAATTTTTCATTTTAAATCCAAGACAGTGTTTTTAAATTTTAAGGATTAAAAATTTTATAAAGGAGTAAAATAAAATCTGACTTATCACTCAACTTGGAGTTTGTTTGTTTGTTTGGTTGTTTAGTGGTGACAAACTTCATTGGCCATCAACGCCATTTATATTTTATTTAATTTTGCTATTATTCGTTAAATTTTATTTATTTTTTAATTTGATTATTTTTATTATTTTTTTTCTTCCGATCAAGTTATATTTTTGTCAGTAAATTTT
>NW_027108176.1:9154-9472 GCF_000696795.3 Halyomorpha halys
GAAACTACCCATTGGTAGCACTCTAATGACATTTTACATTAGCTGGTCTCGTGGCCATCTTCTTTTCAGACGCCTCGGAGGATTGTCAGGAATGGCAGATGCAAGATTAGAAACTAGGGGGTTTGAGTGGTTAGAGAGTTTATAATGGAAAGAGTGATATCTGGTTCGGCCTAGATCGGTTACATAGGGAACATTAAGGTCTTTATGGATGATTTTATTTGTAATAAAGTAAGGAGCATTGAGGATTTTACGAAGGATTTTGGATTGTAAGGATTGAATACGAGAGGAATTCGAAGGTTTAGTGGAGCCCCAAAGCTC
>NW_027108177.1:0-605 GCF_000696795.3 Halyomorpha halys
CTTCTCTCTTTAATTCTTTCTATATGAAGAAGGTAGTTGAACGTATTGTAGAAATATAGTACGGGTGCCAGTCAATAAAGGTACATAATAGTAAAAAAAGCTATTTAATAAGAACCAACATTTCGTGCTCCATTTTGCAGGACTAAAGCCTACAGGTTTAAAAAACCTTTAATATAATAAATTTAATTAAATTTCAGTTTAATATAATTAATATAGTAAATTTCAGCCCTAACGAAGCTCTGTAAAGTGGGGCGAAACGTTGGTTACCACTAATTTTTTAAAATAATATTTTGAACCTTTATTTACTACCTACTACTACTATCTTGCTACAATTTAATTCTTTCTTTACTCACTTTTTTTTAAATACGTTTTAATGCGTGTTCGTGTGTAACGATAAAGATATATATGTAACGATAATTACGTTCTTTATTCGTCAATAGAACAAGATTTACACTTACATATATAACAAAACATTTATAATTTACAGTTTTTTTAGATTACAACACAAGATCTTCCTAATTAAATTTATTGTAATTGATCATATGGCGAGAGGTTTCAAATGGGTTTGCCACTAAAACAAACGTAAAATAATGAAACTTTAAATG
>NW_027108177.1:2673-3655 GCF_000696795.3 Halyomorpha halys
TGCTGTAGCTGAATTCGTATGTATTATTAAAATTTTTATAACCACAAAACGAATATAAGTCAGTAAAAAATATCGGCAATTTAAGAATAATATACGATAACAATACTTTCACTGTTGCAATGTGTTCCATATATATAATATATATTTTGCGTTTGTTTCTAGTTCATCTCATATTCTAATGTCACGAATGTAAACGGAATAATTACAATTATTGTGATTAAATGAAATTAAAAGTAATAATTAAACAAAGCGATTAGACTCATGAATCATAAAACAATATTAAACAAGAATTTCTTTGAAAATATATTCTGAATAAATTAATTTTTTTCTTACTACAGCATACTGTAAGTATTTATACTAAAACAAACTATCCAATGGTTACCTAGTAAAAAAACCATCCATTTAATGGTAACCTAATAGTAACGGTTTTTTTCATATAAATTACATTCTTTTATAAGGAGAAAATATAAATAGAATGACATAAAGTGAATAATTTTACAGAAATAAGTGAATAAATTTTTAATTCCATTCTGTAAAATTATTCACTTTATGTCATTCTATTTATATTTTCTTTCTTCTTTTTTATTTTTTATACTTATTGGTTGTTATATTGTTCTGTTCTTAGCCCTGATGAAGGCTAGAAACTCTAGCCGAAACTTGGGCACAATTAAATAAGTTACATCAACTTATTTGTGTTTCATTTTGACCGCACCCCCAACTATCTCCTCGTACAAGTTACCCACGGTCAATTATATCTCATAATTACATTTTTTTATTATTCAGTTACGATTTAATTGTACTTATGTCCTATTAGGAGGCTTATATGTAAACTTTTAAATTTATATTTTGTAAACTTTTAACTTTTAACTTTTGTTATTTCTCTTTTTTTATTTTTGACCATAAAATAAAATTTAAATATTTTGGTAAATTATAAAAGGACAGGAAAAGAGAGTGAAAATGAATGTAACAGAGAATGAGTGAC
>NW_027108177.1:5842-6268 GCF_000696795.3 Halyomorpha halys
GGGATGTCAGCTGTATAAACCGTATAAAGAATGGGACCTAAGATACTACCTTGAGGAACACCGGCGGACTGAGAAAAGAGAGATGAGTAAGTAGGCTAGGTTAAGATTAACGTTAAAGGTTCTATCCTTATAGCGGATTATAAGGAAATATGTAGGGGATATTTAATGCCAACCTACTAAAAAAAAACTATTTAATAGTAACCTATTATAAGCTATTAGTAACTATTTAATGGTTATCTGGTAAAAAATGTGCAATGGAAACTGATAATTTACTATTTTGTGCCATTATTAACGAACAACCGGACTATCTACATTATATGGTCAACTATGTTTTTCTAAGATAATAATAATGTATAATGGTGGATAGTTTACAAGAAAAGTTATAGAAATGTAAAATCCCAAAGGAACTAAGTTCTGAAAAGCATG
>NW_027108178.1:0-3640 GCF_000696795.3 Halyomorpha halys
AGAGCAGAGCTCAAGAGATCCCAGCGCATCCCTCTCGCCGCAACACTGGTGACTTTTAATCATATGTAAAAAAAAAATGGCTGTAATAGACTGCCACTTAGGTACCTAAGCAGGAAAATAAGAGAAACATGCGTACTAGCACTTTTCAAACGTCATTACTCTAATGACGTGACTGTACTACAAATAAATGAATATGAAACTGTATATCGATAGATCATTAAATTATATATTTTATTCTTACTAATTGTTCAATAAAAAAATATACTATAGAATAAAGATGTGTAAAGGTGAGGACGACAGGGCCTTAGAAAGTATGGTCACCTAGAAAGTGCCCCTTGTAAGAGATCGTACGTGCTGCCGTCTGCTCCATATAGCCCTCGTCTAGAATAGTACGCATCCGAGATTTAAAGGATATCATATTTATGGATTATAAATTTTTTTATATAATAATATCACAGTAATGTAAAAAAAAAAAAAAATGCAATAATAATATAAAATCATATTATACGCTATTCGTTTGAGATTATATCATTCACCGGACCTACCTCTTTGTGGTACCGCTCGTTACCAAACGTAAGGCAGCAAAACAAGTTGGTCAATTAGACATTGTTAATTGGACTGTTATTTAATGCATTTTTAATTAAAAAATAGTAGAGCAAGTGAGCAAAAGTGAGCTAAGCCATTTTCCTCGAGGAAGTAACAAAATAAGTAATTTTCTTTTTATGATTTTGGTTATTAGTATATGTGGTGTAGCACGCAAACTAGATTTTATTTTGTATATTTTAATAAAAGAGGTTTTTTATTTATGTAAAAATCTCAAACTTGACAGATTCCTGAAATTAATGTCATACCACGCTCAAATTTTAAAAAATTATGATTTTTTTTGGATACTATAATAAGAATAATCAACGTATAAAAAAATGTTTTAGTCCTAAAGGTTACCAAGTCGAACAAAAAAAAATTGTTTGAGATTTCAACTATATACGAGGTCAATTTCATAATTTATTTACATACAATTTGAAAAAAAGTTAGTTTTGAAAACAACCACAAATATCAACAAAAAAAAATGTGTTTTTTTTTTAAGACTTTTTGGGCTACAGCCAAATAATTTAAAAATATATAAATTTAAAATAAAAAACAGATAGAAAAAATATATAGTTCCGATAATTCATAAAGCAACGTTTTCTATAGTACTTCAATCAAAAATTCAGTCAAAAATTATAGTTTTAAGCAACATAAATTCATTCATGTTTATTAGGTTGTAGAGAAACTTGTGATAATGATGACCTCAATAACCTCTTAGAAATCTGCTAGAGTAGAATTACAGGACATTAATTAATCAGTCATACATGAGCCTTTGAGTGCAAAAATAGTTTCAGTCAAACCCGGAGTATTGATGAATTCAAAACTACACCACTAAAGAACCTACACACATTTCAGCAAAAATAGTTTAAAATATGGCTGTACTGTGTTTGCAATGTGCAACGGCTGTACTTATATAAAAATGTTTGTAAATTTTTATGGTAAAAGTTTCCCCATTCCCTATGTGTCTGTAGCCCTGATATCTCAGATTTTTCGAAATGGTCGCCGTATATTTTTAGGTTTATCGCCAATAACTCCTAAAAATTGCAAGTAGCAAAAATATCATAATAATCTAATTAATAATGTATTTAACGCGCTTTAATTTGGGCTCTAATAGAGTTCGTTATGCTCAATAATTACGTTTTCCAAATATAATATTATTTTCTCAAGAAAACAAGAAAAAATCATTTTGTGAACTTATTTCGACATATATCTTGAAAACTATTATTCTTAGGACAACATAATCATCTACTTTTCGGTGTACTTAACGAGCTTCAAATTGTGGTGTAATAGAACTCTTTAGTTCAATATTTTCTTATATATCGTTTTTCTTACTACAATATTTTTATAAAACAACGAGAAATTAATACTACGTGAATTCATTTGGGCAAATATTATTGAAACTGCCAAACCCAAGAAAATCATCAACTACTTCATAGTACATTTGAATAGCTCTATATTGAGCCATAATAGACATCTCTAGGTTAAATATTTTCTGAGATTTTGAACTGCGTCAAGCTATGACTTAATTTCAATGTATTTAGCAAATTAAAATCCTTTAAAAAAAAGGGATTTACTTTTTATCATACGCTTGGTAGTTTCCAAGTTTTTCTAGAATAAAATAAACCAAGAATAGTTCAATATCTACATTTCAAGGGCATTTACTGTTCCCGTTATATAGTCTAGGAAAATATTTAAATTATTTTAAACAGAAAATGCGCGTTAGCAGTTAAAAAAAATACTGTTTTCACCACAAAACTTCATTTTTAAGGTAGTGTACAGAAACAAAACAACAAAAGCTTTAATGGGAAACTTCAATGGGTAAAATTTTATTCTGGGTATAAGAAACTAAATAGAAAAGTGATATCGTTTCATTTTAAATGGGTTTAAACAAATCGGTACAAACAAAAATGTACTGCATTTCACCTGTCATTGGATACCCGCATTGCTATAACATTACGTTTCCTTTCAAAATTTTAAAATATACCTCCATACACATCTTGTTACAAACCAAAATTTGAGCAATTTAATCCTAAAAATTTGACTAACCTTTATACTCAAGCTATTTGTAAAACACAAAGGGTTATTAGTTATAAACTTAAAAATATACGGCGGCCATTTTGAAAAATCTGGCACATTAGGCCTTCGCACTCTGAGGGCACGATAAACTTTTTACTATCATCTTGTGCAAATAGTTTTAGATTATAATCCACTGAAATAAATTAGTTTACAAATACTTCTAGGTTAACCTTCAATTTTACTCGACTACCAATCTTTAGTTCTATAACGGTATTAGTTAGAAGTAACATTTAAAAAAAAAAAATGACAACTGATTCTATATATTTGAGTGATTCTATACATTTATAATTTTTTTTTTTTTTTTTTATGGTTTTATTAAATATATGAGGCGTTGGGCCGTAAAACATTGTGACTGACATTTTTTATAAATTGTACTCTTTAGAATCAAGGCCTTTTTTAATAATTTCCAAATATTGTCGAATGAATCTTTAGGAACTTTTTTTTCTTAACATAATAATATTAATATTAAGTTATAGTATGTGAATACTGATTGAAGATAAAATTTTGTAGCTAACAAACGATTTAACATTGTAAAAATTACCTTAATTCTAGTGACCATGTTTTATGAAGCAACACCTCATTTATCCCAATTCTCTTAAACGCCATAAGCAGCAGTATTAACATGAATAGGATCAAACATGTAACCGAATGCATGAAAATAAAATATCAAAACTATTTATAACTCTAACAATAAATAATTATAGATAAAAATTATACCCGTTTTGACGTCCGAAATAAAGTTTTGTGTTCTAGCTTTATCTGGAACGGAGCCTTGAACGTTTGTGGCCACTAGGACACTATCAGTCATAAACTGAGTAATAGGCCCAACTGGCAGAGGGGATCTGGGATCTGATCATCAGGGACCATAACAACACACATCACCTCGCAACTGCCTTGTTTTGGTAAAAAACACTACCTTCTGTCCACTAAATCTCATTGTTAATAGGTAATAATATTACTAATGTGCATACAATATATA
>NW_027108179.1:0-1152 GCF_000696795.3 Halyomorpha halys
GGACATCTAAACATTTAACAGCTTATATTACAACTTCACTTTTAAACATTTACAATAACATTATGACTTATTATATAATACAACATACCTTCAACATAAATTTCCTCTCACATTAATTGTTTTCTCCTTGCAGGCTATTTTGCCCAGGTCAATTTCTTTATTTAAGTCAAAAACCTATTCTAAAACAGTCCATTATTAAAAGTCATACTTATTATTAATAAGCTTACCAAGCTTAAGTCTAGTTACCTCTCTATTTAATTTTTAATAACCATTCACTTATCTATTCTATAATATTGTCCACACTATAAAGTCTGCTTATAAAGTCACTATCCTAGCCTGCAAGGAGAAAACAATTAATGTGAGAGGAAATTTATGTTGAAGGTATGTTATATTATATAATAAGTAATAATGTTATTGTAAATGTTTAAAAGTGAAGTTGTAATATAAGCTGTTAAATGTTTAGATGTCCCTGAGGATGGCTGGAAGGGCCGAAACGTAGGACAAATAAATAAATATATAGTGTTGAGACTATTTTGGATATTAAATTAATTAATTGATAAATTATTGTATTTTCCTCAAAATATGATAATTCTAAAACTTCTCAGTATTACAATTTGAATTCCCTGCTAAAATACTAAATAAATAAATTCCATTTGTTTTTTGACTGCCGTCAAAACAGCCCTGACGAAGCCCTGCAACGTGGGACGAAACGTTGGCTCAATAAAATAGTATAATTATCTACTATTTGAGTTTTTTTTTTACCGCACCCGGACCATATTTCATTCATAAATAAATAAATGTTTGTCTCTTTGTTAGCTTCTTAATTTGTGATATAAATATTGTTTCGTTTTTTTAATGAGCTAATTATTGTTTCAGTATATTACACTTTACTTCCGTTTCTGTGGATTCTGGTTAAATCAATCAAATCTTCAGTTTCAATATTTACTGATGTGATAATTACGTTCAATCTTTACTGACAATCTATTTTTTCCTGTGTTGAAAACACTCATAAAATAATTCAAATGTCTTACTTTTGACTTAGGCATTGTTATTTATTTACATCTTCTTTTGAAAAATTCCTTAGAAATTTACTTAACCGGATCCGCCGTATCTGAAATCTATGTTTTCCGAAACTATATTATTGCTATATAT
>NW_027108179.1:4197-8800 GCF_000696795.3 Halyomorpha halys
ATATATTTAATTATGATTTCTTTCTCATATATATTATTATACTCATTCCAATTATTCTTTTGTAGTAATATCACTAGAATAAAGACATTTATTTTTTTTCGGATGTAATATACATTTCGCTATTTATTTTATTTTTTTTATTCACCAGTGGTAAGTAGAGAACAAAATGTAATTTTGGTATCGTTATTTATAGTTTCATCATGAAATTATTTTAACGATAATATTATACTCCTATGGATAAAAGTGTTGAAGGAGGAGTGAAAATTCGACCGAAAAAGTCGTCTGCTCTCTTATAAGTCAGTTGTAAATTATAGTTAAATTACTCTCAAAAAAATAATATATTTTTTATTAAGATGTTAAGGGATTTTTGATATATTTAGCACAAATTTTTTTAAAATATACCTGTCGGTAGGTATCCATTATTAATTTAATTCATTGTTCTTAATTAAATGACAATTTAGGAACAACAATTTTTTTTTATATACCATATTACCCATATAATTTCGATGGTAGGAACATTATACCATACCATATATATATATATACCAAATTAAGTTGGTCGCATTTTCAATTTAAGCCGTGTATCAAGGTTACTAATGCACTTATCAACTTTTTTCTGGCACTTTGTTTCTTTATGCCAAGAAAGTTTTAAATTACTGTTTTTAATTCAACTATAACAGAAAGGAGAAAAAATATTGGTTTTGATTTGTAAAAGGATTGTTATAAATATTTTCAAAAAAGTAACAATTTTTTATTCAGTACATTAAGGAGATGGTAGACTTAGTAAATTTGCTATTTTTTATATATCTATAAATTATTTATATAATTTTAACATTCGGAGCTCATGTGATCTAAAAGAAATTTTGGTATGGGATATTTGTGTATTTTGCTCAACGTTTTCACACAAAAGCCCTTTCTATGAAGAGTTATGTGAGGACTAAAGTTTCAAAAATTTATTTTTATAGATATTTTCATCTATAATAAACTCAGATATAAAAATTATTGTTTTTAATCCCTACCATTTGACTGTGGAAGATTAAAAAATCATAAGAAAATATTTCTCGATTAATAAATGCCTGGTGCGAATGTACCTTTAAGTGTATAAGATACAAATTGATATTTTTTATTTAATAAGAGTGACGTGATAAGTTAAATTATTTTTAATTACTGATGTAATTTCAGTACTTGGATTGATCTATTTAAATGTTGATATTCATAACAAATCTTGGAGTCAGAGATACTCCTTCTCGATATCTTCATGATTCATCATTTCTCTCATGTACAATTAACGTAATTTTAATGTACTTTGAAGTCAATAGATTTATAAACTATTGTTTTCAATCAAATGATAAATCGAAGAAGAAAACTAAGTTCGTGAATTTTGTTAATATACAGCAATTAAAATCTATTCAAGATTTTTTAATCATATATCGATGAATCGCTTAAACGATTTTGATAAACGGAAATAAAATAGCGTATTTTTATTAATTTCATTGATTGCTGTATTATATTCAAGTAAGGAAAATTTCAACCGGACATAGATGAAGTCGTAATTACAACATGAAGATATCTAGATTGCTACCTAATACATCTTTTGAGAAGATAGATCCAACAATGTTTATTGTTTTTAACAAATTTTAAAAAGCCATGAAAAAATATATATTTATTAGCTGCATTAGTTATGTTTTCTCTTTAAATAGAAATAGTATGTAATATAGAATAAAATATTGAAACTAATTTCTGTAAATTCCTTTAGAAGTTTGAAGAATAGAGATCTATAATTATTTCTGACATATTGCTCTTCGAAATAGCCCGTAAATAATAATTATCACTAGAAACCTTATATACTTTTTTCCTGTATTTAAAATTTTGCATACAAAATTAAGTAAGGAAATTTGATGTGTCTAATACATATTAATCGCTACTTTTCTTCGAACATTGTCTATAACGATTAGGTCAGTGGAGTTTTTTGTTTAGGACCTAATAATAAATATGTTTTTTTAAACGATTAGATACAAGGATTAAATGAATCTGTATTAGAAGTACCAGTTAAATGCAATGCCGGAAATCTCACATGAAAAACGGGATCTATTAATATCTCATTCGCGTTTACTCGGGTCCAAAATCCATATTCTGACCTGCATTGTCCCTAATCAATGGAATGCAGGACTTATAATGTTTAACCAGTTGATTATAGCTAATGATGCTTGAATATCTATTAATAGGTATTACCTAATACATGACCTAAGTAACTTTATGATTCAGACCGAACTCAACATTGACTCTAATTGAGATGCCATTATTATTTTTGTTAATATTTACATTTTTACTTCGTTGTCTTATCATCTTATATTTTCTACAATAAAATATCTAATTCTTGTTGCAAAATTAAGCAAAGTGTATATTAATATCGAATGATTCTGTTCGATTTTTCTATGTTCAGCCTTATTGAGCAATGATTTTATTTTTACTACGGAGAATTATATTATAAATAATTCTTTATTGTTATCATTTCAGGTCCTCAGTTCCAAAAACTACCTTACTTTCTAATATTCAATTTTATCTTATATAAGTTAAGAGTTTTTGTACTAGATCGTCAAAATAATACCTTAAAAAAAAGGTTTATTTTTTAAACAGTAGCCACTGAACGTCTCAAATACAATAGTATTTCTTTAAAACAATTTTGATCAAACTATCACAATACTTGGGGAAAAAAAAATTGAGCGTTATTACTTTTATTTGATTGATTGGAATTTTATATCAAAAAGGTATGTTAAAATTTTATTTATAAAAAATCGTTTTTCGTTGATAAGAGATTTGAGAGGTATAGTTTTTAAACTGGAAATATCGTAATAACTTTAATTCGTCTGAAATATGCTTGAGAGTATAGTGTTTTCTCCTAATCCGTTAGTAAGAACTTTTCCAAAGTATTCAGTATTATGCAGCGAAATTTGTTTTTGTTAATTGCTTATTATTGTACTATGTTTTATAAATTCACTATGTTAACTACTACACCGTCTAAAGAAATATGTAATATTTTTAGATGAAATTGTGGTATGTTAAAAACGCTCTATTGAAAAGATGGACACTTTTTGAATTTATCTTTCGTATATGTAAAATAATCCTTTTGATAGTCAGATGAGTATGTAAAGATGTGCTGTATTTTGAGCTTAACTTGTTTGTATTCATAAAGCACTAACATAACGGTATGCATTCACTACTAGTTTGGAATTTTTTTTATTTTATTTTTTGTGATCCTTGTATGTTCATTCATTGTTTTAGGCTTCGGATAAAGCCTACCATTGTTCCCCGTTACGTTGGAATAAAAATTTAATTAATGGTATAATTTTTTACATCTTCCCTTATGTCCTTTTGACCTTTCGACCCACTCGGTGGCACCTGACCCCCTGACCTCAAGGCTTACTTGGCTTCACTTTTAGTGAATCGATCATTGACCATTGAACAATGAATGACCTCCAGGCCGGGGTTCTCATTGACGCTTTAATTAGTCTTATTAAAGTTTTAGCTTCGACGCTGTTTTTTCCTTTATCAAACATAATTACTACTTCTATAATTATTTTTTTCTTGCTTTATATATTATTTTAATCAACGTTCACTTCATAATTTTGTTTGCTAGATTTTTTATTTAAATATGGCTTCTATACAATTAAATAAAATTATTATATTCGTTGATTTTTTTTCTTTTAGTTTTCACCTATCTTAATTATTGAGATTACTATATCGGTCGATATCCGGTAAATTAGGAAATGCTAACGAGGAAAGAGCTCAAGATTGGGCAATGATCGCTTGTGTGCAAAAGTCTATATAATAGATAATTATAGCGAGTAGATTAGTCGATGTACCATATGTCACAAGCTCACAAAAAAAAAATTCATCCTTCCCGCCCGGACCCGCCCCACTAAGACCCCCAGGGAGCGACGATCCTATATCACTTTTATATTTACTTAAAACGAGAAGAGGAGACTTTAAGATGGTTTAATCCAGCAATATTTATAAAGCGCCTGAAATTAAAAAACTGTGTTTATTTGATTATTTTTTTTTAACTTTGTGTATCGGTTAAGAAACAGAGATAATCAATGAGAAAATCATCACGGGCATACAACAATTAAAGTAAATTAACAACTGGAGGGGTTTGAGGTAAACTAATTCAGGGAAAACTTTACAGCGGGCAGCCTTGGATTCGGCGGGCAAGAGATGTCCGCTGAGACTTTGATGTGTATACTATGTAAAAAATAAATATTTACATTCATTTATAAAAAGAAGCTTAATAATTTAAATATGAGATTAGATACGTATATTTTAAAAATTTAATGTGTAATTTACTCATAAAATGGGAACTGAATCTTAATGAACATGCTGTGTCTTGTACTAAAGCGCTCTAATCAGTCGTTATTAGTTTTAAATTCCGTGTCTTCTAATTTCATTACAATGTCAAATTTTTAAATTAAATTATCTGTTTGATTGATTTTTTAAGCTCGTACCTGCCGAAACCATTCAAGTAAGATCGACTTTATGGCACCTATCAATCTTCACCGTTTATAATAATAGGGGTATTCATGATCTATGTTAAAGCGTGTTAAAT
>NW_027108180.1:0-1737 GCF_000696795.3 Halyomorpha halys
TATTATTTGACGCGAAATAAACCGTTAAGGACTATGCAAGTATGACTTAGGTTTCTTTTTCAATTTCTTCCTCTCTTCAATTCCTTAATCTCTGCTCGAGGACTTCGCTGAACTTCTTCTTCCTTTCTTCCGTCCAAGTACTCCTAGACGGGAGTTTTTTACTGTCTACCAAAATGCGGTGCTTGCGTGTTTCAGGAATTTCAGGTACTCTGTTCTATCTTCACACAAATCCTGTGTAATCCCAAGCCTCTGTGTTTCCTGTTTGATTTGCACCGTGTATCCATGATTGAAGTTATATCCCATAATCCTACTGAAAATCTTCTTGTTCAATCTCTCCTCGGCCATCCTTTGCCTTTGTCCATAAAACCTAACTCTTCTTGCCCTCATTTCTGTTTCTAAATCAGGGGTTTCTCTGTAAATTTCTCTGTTAGATTTTAATCTGTTTTCTTCTATTGTTATTTTGGGCCTATAGATTCTTCTAAGAAACCTTCTTTTTATTACTGTACAGTGCCTAAGATGCATTTCTATTATAAATTAAGTGGCATAAAATTTCCAAATTTTGAATCCTGTATTCCATGCTTTCTTTCTCCGACATGTTTCTGCAGATTATTTCGCCCAAGTATTTACAGCTTTTAACCACCCGGATTTTACCGAATTCTGTTTTTATTTCTTTCTTACAAAATTTGGGGGTTTGTGGTCATAAATTTTGTCTTCTGGAGGGAGATTTCAGTCCTGTCTTCTCAGATATTCTCTTCAGAGAAATTAAACTGTCCAATCACCTCCTCCTCCAACTCTGTCAGTAGAGCAAAGTTATCCGCAAAGGCCAGACATTTTACTAGGATATTGCTCCTCTGATTTCCTATCTTAGCTCATGTTTCTTTTTTCCATAAGGTCCTCATAATCTTGAATAGTACAACTTTGAAGAGAACAGGTGAAAGTCCGCCCCCATGTCTCTCACTGGTTCTTATCCGAAACAGTTTGCTAATATTCCCCCTTTTATTTTTGATTTGGTTTCTATCACCAAGTTTATGGTCTTTTATCGACTCTATATTTCCACAGGATTTTTAGTACGGTTTCCCTGTCTATGGAGTCGTATGCTTTTTCAAAATCGACAAAAGTGATATAAAGATTTTTCTGTTGTCTATTTAGATAGTATTTCATTAGAAGCTTTAGACTCAGTATCTGTTCTTGGCAGAATCTCTTTTTTCAGAAACACCTTTGGTATTCTCCTATTTTGTAGTCTATTTGTGGCTCTAATCTATGTATATATCGTAATAATAAATTAATGAATGGAAAAAATATAAATCATATATGAATGGAATATGGTCCGAAAAAAAAAAAAAACTAAAAAAAACTAGTAGAATTATACTATTTTATTGAGCCAACGTTTCGCCCCTAATTAATTTTCTATTATATTATATTTTCTGTATCCCCGCTCATTTGGTATATTTTGTTTCTTAATTACTTACACACATTGTATCCCATTATTTTATACTTTACTGTTCACCTAAATTAAATACTTTTTTACTTTGTTTACTTTAAAATTTAAACTGCCAAAACAGGTATACATTCTGTCCCATCATTTGATTTGTGTTTTTTTCTTTTTACATCTCTTTATTTGTATTTTCTTTAATATTTCTTCTCTTATCTATCTGTTACTATTACTCTTTTCATTTACTATTTACAACCTTTAATATTTCTTATTATATCTTACTTTTTTACATTTTATACCCCTGT
>NW_027108181.1:0-5562 GCF_000696795.3 Halyomorpha halys
ATAAGTGATCTCATACATACTAAAATAAAAAAATAAAAATAAAATATTAAAAAAAAAAAATTAAAAAAAAAACTCTGAAAATATATACAAACAAAAGAATAAACAAGATCAAATCAAACTATCTGTATGAAAAATAAATAAATAAAATAACATAATGATAAAATAATATATACAATATTTACACAATCGACCTGAGGATCCCTGAGCCCACTCTATCCCCCACGTGTGAGGGGTAGAACAGAGCTCAAAAGATCCCAGCGCATCGCTCTCGCCGCATCACTGGTAATGAACCAGTGGAGGCCGAGCAAGTGCGCTAAAGCCGCAAACACTCAACTTGAGTGGAGAATCTGACCATTGCCAGAACTCCAATTTTCCATTTTTATTTTAATAAGTCTCTTGGCCACTGCCGTTTCAAACTTATGTCACATATAACTTTTTATATCTTAAATTTAAAAACTTTTTTATACAAATAATCTTCATTTTTTACTTATGATCATCATTTATAACAGAACCTACCTTCAACCATAAATTCCAACGAAACGTTGGAGAGTTTTTTGAGAATAAAAGTTGAGAGTAATATGGATCAAAATTGTGTATGTTAATTATGAAATAAATATCTACAATCAAAGTAGAGAATAAAGAAAATTTTTCAAGACAACTTCAATGACAGTTATGTTACGATCATTTAACTAAGCGATTTCACTAAGTTATAGTGATTCACCATACCCAGTAATTTTTAAAAAAAACTCGATATCAGTTGTTACTTTGTTCTAAAGACATCCCGAAAGAATTTTTAAAGTCAGAAAAATTACATTGAGACCATTAAAAAACAATGGCTGAGACGAGATGTCTCTAGAGTGACGCATTGATTTTTTTTTTTTTTCAAAGTACTAAAACCGAATTTTTTATTTTATATAGTAATAATACATAGTCTCTATTATATTTTATTTTAAATCAGTGTTGATATTTTTTTTTATGCTTATTTTTACCAATAAATGAGGCATATATTATATAAGCGAGTGAGAAGCCAAGGGTACAAGTGGGAATATAGCAAACTAGAATTTTCGCTTTCTTCCTGTGTATGTACCAAACTCATGCTTTAATATTTTCCAAATTTTGAAATTTTCCGTGATCAACTAATAACCTTTTTACCGATTAAAAAGCATACATTTTTTCAGCAACTTATTCCCAAAAATGTTGCTAAAACCTCTTGATTTCTGAATTCTTCATATGCAATAAGTAAAAGAAATTAAGGCACAGCATAAGAGTGTACCCCAAATGAATTACATATTTTTTTTAAATATTACTTTTTACGAAATAAAAAAAAAAAATATATGAACTACAAATACATATACAGCCATGATATGTATACCTAATACGAATTTTGTCGGTGAAAATAACTGAATGAATGTTCAGTTCCGATTTTGTGATATTTTGCAATTGAACCAAAAAAAAATAACATTAAAAATAAATATTGTTTCAAATAAATAATGGCCTACAGTTAATTGGGAACTTTATAATGACCCCTGTGATTGCTTATGATTGGCTGGCTGGCCTTGGCAACGCCATTTCTGGTCAGGAAGATCTTTATTTTTTTAATAGTCCAATCCGGAAATCCCAAATATAATCAAGATGATCAAGCGGTTGTTGTTTAAAAGAGAAAAAAAAAGAATGTTTAATTGTTTATTTCATTGTTCTTTTTGTTCCCATTTACTCCTTCAACTGTTAAGCAGTAGGAAATATGGTATTCTGCAAAAATAAAAAATCATTATATAAAATTAGTTCAGACGTTCAATCAGTCATTCAACCACCCTTAGAAGTAATTTTTTATAATATAATACCCTTATAATTTAGTAAAAATAAATTTTTTCAAGCAAATATTAATTTTAATAACTAATAAACCACTTTGGTAATTATATATAATTTTGATCGTAGGGAGATAGACTGGTTGGTTGTCAATAAAGATATTTATTTGTTGTTAACCAATGTTTGGCCCAACTTTGCAGAACTTCGTTAGGGCTGTGAGATTGAAATAGATATGATAACTGCTTCAATTTGATAGCCCTGACGAAGCCCTACACAGTAGGATGCAACGTTGGTTAACAATAAATATTATCCTTCTACTATTTCGATACCTTTATTTGGCATCCATCCGGACTATCTTCCTACAATCTACATACGATCAACATCTTCTTCTATATATAATTTTGGTTTCATTCCCTTTTCAGTGATGAAATGTCACAATCTGATTGACTATTGCTTGCCCCCTCTAAATTTGATCCTGAGTACGCTCATAGATGCGTTATAATTTATTTTGTCTAAGGTAAATTCGTGGCTAGTAGCACTTAAATCTTTCCGTCTTTTTGTACTGTTTTGTGATTCCGATGATAAGATCTTTGCATTGACAAGCTTTGGAAAAAGCTCTTAAACATCTGAGGTGTTAGAATTTATATTGGAGGACCTAAGCTAGTCTCGATGTGTTGTGGTTCGTGTATTGTGGAATAGAATGTCAGATTTAGAGTGTTAATGTAATTGTTACTTTCTAGTGGTGAATTTAAAGTATAGCAACGTCATTACTAACTTTTCATTATTGCATAGGTGTATTTTTATTGGCTGTACTTGGTCTTTTTATTTTTACTTACATAGAAGTCCGATTCCGTCCTATGTTGTATCAGTACGTCTGCGTTCCACAGAAGGATTAAAGAAAAAAACCTTAGTCGACTGATTCGGTGCTACTTGCATAGCTAGTCTCGATGTGTTGTGGTTCGTATGTAATGTCAGATTTAGAGTGTTAATGTAATTGTTACTTACTAGTGGTGAATTTAAAGTATAGCAACGTCATTGCTAACTTTTAAATATTGCTTTCATTATTGCATAGGTGTGTTTCCATTGGCTGTACTAGGTCTTTTTATTTTTACTAAGATATAAGTCCGATTCCGTCCTATGTTGTATCAGTACGTCTGCGTTCCACAGAAGGATTAAAGAAAAAAACCTTAGTCGACTGATTCGGGACTACTTGGATAGCTCATGTCTTGGGTCACCTAAACAAATTATTTGATGAGGCTGACCAAAAAGGGGCCGAGTGATGAGTTTTAGACCGTACGGTAACTATGTTGGTTTTAATAGAACATAATTATCAACTGAAGTTTGCTGCTCGTTAATTTTACAACGTCATGCCTGAATGTGCAGATTCATTGTGAGAAGACGAATTAACGTGGTATGGTTCTAAATCCTTTGTTGGTTGTTCCTGCTGCTTAGTTGGAAATTACATCTGCATTTAATTCTTTTGTACTGGTCGTTGTATTTTCGAAAGTACATGAAAAGCGAGGAATCCATTCCCGTATTTCCATGTGTACACTATGTTTAGTACTTGGCATCCACAATAAGATGGCTGGGTGATGATGTATAAGGTTTAATATTTTTTTTATTCTATTCTTTATTTCCAGATTATATCGGTTAGAAAGATTATATTAATAATCATAAGTAATTTTAATAATTGATAAAGTTTGAATATGATGTACAATATAATTTTAATCTATCTTTTATTTAAAATGAATAAGTCTGGTCGAAACTACTGATAGTGCCAAGTATACTGTAAATGAAGGATTTGAGCCGTCACGTTAGCAACCTCGTATCATTAATGGCGGTGGCCCAATTTCTGGTTTAGGGGAATGAAAACTCGACTTTCCCTCTCTAGTTAGATTAGGTTGGTTATTGGTTCGTGTAAAGTGGAATTCTCACCCCTCTTGTATCTTAAAAATGATTGAGAAGAGGATTTTAAAAAATAAATAACTCATTGTGCCTTTTACAGTAGTTCCAATATTTACTGTGAAAATCAAATGCTTTGGAGACCGAATCGTGTGGATTTCACATTGTTATACGATTTGTAAAACTCATCATATTTCGCCCAGTTTCTGACTTATACTACATTTACCGGCCTTTTTAGATTTATCACATCGATATGTCGCCTATTTGTTTTTCGCTACATTCCATTCGAATTCAAAAATAATTCTTACATATATTTGGAACTGGAGTATATGATTGTTAAATATTTTAATTGTTTTTTCCTGAATTTTACGTGCAGGTAGTAGGCCGTCTTTAATTGCAGTATTATATAGAATTTGATAAGTGTAATACCAAACCATACATATGTCACTCATATATTATTTTATAATACTCAGGAGTTGTATGAAAACCTGTTTTTATTCTCTGCTCAAAAAACAACAACCGTAAAAATTAATAAGATAAATGTGATTTTAAGTCGTAATCCTTGTTTGAAAATTAGAATTGTCGTCTGCTCGAACCTATTTTGTTTTTATAAATATTCAGACTGGCATAATGATCCAGTTTTCGGTTCGGTTCCCAATCGAAATTTCTAAATGAGTTTATGATTTTAATACATATTTCTTGATGAATTATATATTATTTCGGATTTATAAAGTTGTTCAATAATTAATTTTCTGCTCACTATTATATAACTAGAAAATAGTACCTTTCACATTCAACCTGTGGAGCTAATTGAGTCAGTTTTATTATATATTCATAGATAAAATAATTTGAAGAGAAGCAGTCCAAAATGAATGTTATAAATTATTATCTTGTTAAAGTAAAGTTATAAATAAAATAAAAATTATTATTTTTTCGCATTGATAATTTACCAGTTTGCATTTCATCATTTTTGGATAATTATTCTGCCAAACACATTACTTTAATACTTTGACATAATTTATCTCTAATTATGAATTGGGTACATCAACCTGACGGAATTCATTGGCGAATATTTTTTTTATAATTTTTAATTTATTAAGTGGTGTATATTTTATTTAGTAGCTGGTAGCAGCCCGGTGAAGTCCTAACTTGTGAAGTTTGTGAGTTGAGAGAGTTTGATTTTCTTCTTGTATTTTCTAATGTGCTTTTAACCATTTATATAATGAGTTTTTTTTCGTACTTCATTGAAATAGAAGGATAATCTGGGTTCTTCGAATAATTACTTTGGGTTTTAAATATTGTGTTACATTACAAAAGACTGATCTACATGACTGTAATAAGGCCAATCTGGACATATGGAGTGGAGCTTTGGGGTTCCACTAAACCTTCGAATTCCTCTCGTATTCAATCCTTACAATCCAAAATCCTTCCTAAAATCCTCAATGCTCCTCACTTTGTCACAAATAAAATCTTTTTCGATTAAATAAAAATTTAACAATTTCACTTCACTCAATTTAATAATTTTACTTCATTTACTTGACAATTTCAATTATCCCTATTTAACTCTCTCCCTTCGTGAAATCCTCAATGCTCATTACTTTGTCACAAATAATATCATGCATAAAGACCTTAATGTTCCCTATTTAACCGATCTAGCCCGAACCAGATATCACTCTTTCCATTATAAACTCTCTAACCACTCAAACCCCCTAGTTTCTAATCCTGCATCCTCTTCCATTCCTGACAATACTCCGAGGCGCCTGAAAAGAAGATGACCACGAGACCAGCTAATGTAAAATGTCATTAGAGTGCTGCCAATGGGTAGTTTCTCTACACGCCTGTAACACTCCAATT
>NW_027108182.1:0-1261 GCF_000696795.3 Halyomorpha halys
AAATTTAAGTAAGGACTTTCGGAGTATTATTTGTTATTGAAAATAATTACTCAAAATTTTGATGTTTTAATTATTAATATATTTTAATAATCTATATGATGTATAACATATTCATTAATATAAAATTATTGCTTTAGAAGTATATTATTTTAAAATTAAAATTAACAACTGTATTAAAACTTAAAAAAATACAGTGAATTAAGGTTAAAAGTTTATATAATGTTTTTATGTGTGAAGTTTTTAAAAATGGATCTATTCTTATCAAAATAGCAGTGTCAAAAATAATAAAAACAAAATGTTATTTTTATCAATTGACGTCAAGAACATACATCAAATATATCTGCACTTGAAAAGTATATGATGAAACACGATTTTAGTATTGAGTTATACAACAAATAGTTCTTCAAATTCATTTGAATAATATTTGTTGTATTTTGAAAATAAATGTTTATAATATTTTAACAATGAGAGGACGAAAAAAAATTAAAACTATTTTTTTAGCATTTATTATATTTCAGTGTGGTGGAAATATTTAAATTTTTTGTTTATCTAATTAATTTTCTGTCAATCTTTTTTTTGTAACTATCTCTAGAAATTATACTTTTATAAGAACAACTCCAAGAGCCCGAGGGGATAAAAGTTATTACATCCTAATTATTTATTTCTTTAATGAAAACTATATAGTTACTTCTCACAATTGATGACATTATCAATTATAATTGTGAGGAATAGAAAATGGCGTTTGTTTCAAAATGTTACAAAAACATTTTCTTTCAGAGCTCCATTTCGTTAAAACTGCCTACAACATTAAAAAACATAATAGAAAAAAATTTGTTAAAATAGTGCAAATTTGCTAAAACGTAGGCCTTTATAGATCAGTTCACGTTCAGTAGTTGTTCCAGATTATACAGTTTTTTAAAAAGCAACTAAATAATTTTTTTATTATTTGGTAAAAAAAATATAAATATTTTTTAAGTTTATTTAAAAAAAAAATTATAATTAATAGCTGAATATTAGATCTAGTTGATCGTAGTATATTATAATGAGGTGTATGTAGTTGACCGTAGAACACTGATTGGAGAAGATGGTCGGGGGGTGCGGTCAACAAAGAAACAACATAAATAAACAAAAAATATTTATTTATGCCGAAGTTTCGACCTGATTTTCAGGTCGTCATCAGGGCTATAAAAACAAAAAGCAACAACCATCATTTAGAGAGGAAAAAAAAATTATATAAATAAAAATAAAATAGATAAAACTA
>NW_027108182.1:2821-3409 GCF_000696795.3 Halyomorpha halys
ATAATTTTGTAAATATCCCTTCTCCCTCTCTATTATGTATATTACCATTTATTGTTTACCTAATTTAAATATATTTTTTTTTTTTTACAATGTTTACTTTAAAATTATTTTCGTTATTGTGGCGTGCTAAACTGTTACCCCCACTCCTCCCAATACAAACGGCTCACTCTGTTTACAACCTTTAATTTTTCTTATTATATTTTACTTTTCATTGTATACCCCTATTATTTTCAATATTATTTTCTTTTTTTTTTTTTTGTAACTATGTCAATTGTTTGTATCTTTTTTAGCCCTGACGAAGCCCTGCAACGTGGGGCGAAACGTTGGCTCAATAAAATAGTATAATCATTTACTATTTGAGTTTTTTTGACCGCACCCAGACCATATTCCATTCATCTATTATGAATTATTTTTAATTTATCTATATAAATAGATTAACCGTAGGAAAAATATGTGAGGATAAAATACTCCAATCATAAATAAATCATAATCTTTAACTTAAATTACACAATAGATTAAAATTGGACATATCAATAGGGAGGTAATGAAACAATGTGTTGGATATAATTTTTAAACTATGATTATGTA
>NW_027108183.1:0-731 GCF_000696795.3 Halyomorpha halys
CCCACTAAAGTTTCTAACGTTGCTTCCTCTTCCGTTCCTGACGATTCTCCGAAGCTATAGATTCTGATCTAAATATGTCAATAGAGTGCTACCAATGGGTAGTTTCTCTACACGCCTGTAACACTCCAATTTAACTGAGATCAAATTGGTGTTGTAATTGGAGAATTAAAATAAATCCCATCAAATAACCTTTCCCCTTTATTGTAAACATAACGACTGCCTTACAATATCCTTTAATAATGTTGATCTTACATCTGAACAAACGACTAACCTGGAAGTCTCACACAAGACTAAAAAGACAGGAAACTGGACGTCGATTTCGAATATTACAACACTTACTGGACAAACGGTCTAAACTTCCAACTCATTACAAAAGACTGATCTACATGACTGTAATAAGGCCAATCTGGACATATGGAGTTGAGCTTTGGGGTTCCACTAAACCTTCGAATTCCTCCCATATCCAATCCTTGTAATCCAAAATCCTTCCTAAAATCCTCAATGCTCCTTACTTTGTCACAAATAAAATCATACATACAGACCTTAATGTTCCCTATGTAACCGATCCATCTCGAACCAGATATCATTCCTTCCATTACAAACTCTTTAACTACCCAAACCCACTAGTAGAGGCGCTTGAAAAGAAGACAGGCAAGAGACCTGCTAATGTAAAACATCATTAGAGTGCTACTTATATTTTGCCTCTTTATCAATTATTATTGTTACATATA
>NW_027108183.1:4386-5641 GCF_000696795.3 Halyomorpha halys
TAGAGGCGCTTGAAAAGAAGACAGGCAAGAGACCTGCTAATGTAAAACATCATTAGAGTGCTACTTATATTTTGCCTCTTTATCAATTATTATTGTTACATATAGTTTCTTCCTCTCAATTTTCATTTTCTTCCCATATTTCAATTTTTAAATTATTAATAACTAATATGTTCATACTTCTTTGCATTATATAACTTCATTTTTATTTCATTTCCATAATTATGTTATTTTACCCACTTTTTCAATTGCCTATGTATACATTTTATTTCCCGTTTCTCTCATTACGTCATTTTATTAATTCTATTTTGTAAAATTATTCATTTTATGTTATTCTGTTTATATTTTCATTTTTATTTTCCATACTTATTGTGGTTGTTATCTTGTTCTGTTCTTAGCCCTGAAGAAGGCTAGATACTCTAGCGGAAACGTTGGCACAATTAAATAGGTTACACCAACTTATTAGTGTTTCACTTTGACCGCACCCCAACCATCTTCTGCTCGTATTGTAATATTTATTTCTCTGCTTAAATTTTATTTTATATGCCACATTTTGCTTTTTAATATTATCTTAGAACTCTGTTATAGAACCCTAATTTTAAATTATTGTGTTCATATTCCTGAAATATATACTTTTTTTTGTTAATCTCAAAATACATTACAAATACAACTAATAGACCCGGCAATGCTTCGCAATTGAAAGTCTGATATCAAATAATATATTTAGTTATCTACACATCATTAATTAATGATTAATGATTGAATCGATTGCTTACTATACCTGTTTAGTTTATAGCGGGAAAAACTTTATATAATAAAAATATATGATAAAAAAAAAAAAGCTTCAACACGAATAAACCAATCTACACGAAACTTGGGAGTGGTTTATGGCTCTATAAACTGCACAGCTTATTACATATAATCTATAATATATAACAATTAAAACAAATTATAATTATAAATAAAATGTTTGAATTTTTTATTTATTTTTTTAATCTAATACTTCGCCCTTATAATGTCATTAAATCTAAATAGTTGTAATTATTTTCTCCACTTTTATCCCTTTTCCCTGCCCGCGTTATAAGTTTTGTACACTATACTTATAATTTGCCTCTTTATCATCTATTATTGTAACATATATTTTCTTCCTCTCAATTTTCATTTTCTTTTCATATTTAAATTTTAAATTAATTATAACTAATATGTTCATACTTCTTTACATTATATAACTTTAATTTTATTTCATTTCCTTAAGTAA
>NW_027108184.1:0-1127 GCF_000696795.3 Halyomorpha halys
CAGTAGTTGTTTTTTCGGAGGAGACATTTTCATGTATTTTTCACTCCTCTACAAATGGTATATGTTTTTTGTAGTTGTGAAATGGAAATTCTATGATACGAAAATATATATATTTTTACACCAAATGATTATATTATACTTACATATTTCATGAACGTGCTTTATATAACATATAATATATAAATTATATATTGTTTCATGGGTGTAAAGTTCATGAAAAATCATGGTCTTCAGTCATTCTACTACTTGGTAGATACATAATGATCTGATATAATGTGGAAATTGAAGTCAGGGAACTAAACAAATATCCACGAATGGTATTCTCTTCCAATTGTCCAATTAATGGTAATTGCCAATCATCGAAGCCCAAACACTCAGTCATCGCACCAGCTGACAATCTGCTAGCGAATATCAGATTATAGGCGCTTTTAATAACAGAGGTTAGGGACTCATTAGATCTTCAACTCATTTTCATGTCATAGCAAGGGTCTGCCAAGCTCTTGTGTCCAGAATATTCGCCTTCAACTTTGTCTTCCCATCTTCGCCGTGATTGTCCTTTTGTTCACGTACCTAAACAATAATTTCATGATGGCTAAGTCACGATCCATTCTTCTATACTGAATCTTTTTATATCGCCATTGTACCGAATCTCAGAAGAATTGGTAAAAACCTCCATTGTGCTTAAACTGGCTTGCAAGGCCAAACATTCTTCTTAATTTTTTTTTCTCTTATATTATTAAACTATCTACTAAGAGTTTTGTATTTTTCCCATAATAACCCCTATTTGCTGTAATTCGTATGTGTACCTCTAAGCTCATCGATCGCACACGTTAGAAACCCTATAGTACAAGAGCCCAAGGGGAGAAAAAATGCAGTTATTTTACCCCAATTTCTGATTACTTGTCAAAATTGATGAGTACGCCAAGTATAGTAAGGGGTAGGGATGCCACAACGATGTTTTAAAACATCGAAGTTCAATATTAAAGTATCGATGTTTACAGAACATTCCTTTCAATATGATAAGATCTGTTCCAACAACGACTTCTGATTATCCATAACTGCAAGGAGTCTGCGCAGTATAGGATTTGGAAGGGAAAAAATTACTACGCATGCTCCAGACAGACAGA
>NW_027108184.1:3997-4348 GCF_000696795.3 Halyomorpha halys
TGGAACTAAACAAATATCCACGAATGGTATTCCCTCTCAATTGTCCAATTAATGGTAATTGCCAATCATCGAAGCCCAAACACTCTCAGTCATCGTACCAGCTGACAATCTGCAAGCGAATATCTGATTATAGGCGCTTTTAATAAAAGCAATGGGGTTATAGACTGAACCGATTTCGTGATTATAGTGAGTATTGCAGGCTTATAATTTCAAGGTCAGATATCTCATGTAAATATTTACTTTATTCCAAACAGTATTAGTTTAAGTTTCATTTTATTAACGTTCAATGTTCTTACGTTTTTTGTAGTTGTGAAATGAAAATTCTATAATACGAAAATATAGTTTTTAACA
>NW_027108185.1:0-1364 GCF_000696795.3 Halyomorpha halys
TGGTTCATGAAATTATATTGTGTTCTAGAAATAAAAATTCAGTGCTAACAAATCTGGAAAAACTGACCATGGAGTGGGAAAATAAAATAAATAAAGCGATCATGTGTATTACCAGTTTTGGATCAAGATTGCGGAAAACAGAGAGGCAGGAAAGAAGTTCAAACTTCACATAAACTTTTGTTAAGGACATCTGTAGAACAGGGGAATATAGAGTACCAAAGATGGCTATGCAAGCAAACCAACTGTCAGCAATCTTCTAAAAGAACATACCTGGTGCACATCAAAGGACTACGTCATCAAAGATAGAAAACCTGAAAGGTTGAATGAGACTAAAGTGTGTTGGAATGTGGCTGGAAACTCCCCCAGGCTGAATGGACGTATGGAGGAAGGAAAAGAAGAATAAAGAGAAACTTATTCAGGATCTTACCAAAAAGAACTAACCGAATTCCTTTAGTTACATCTTTGTAACGTATTTGGGGTAATCATGATATTGTGTTAAATTTAAAATGTTTTACCATGTTAAATTTTATAAGTATAATATTGTGAGCAGTCCTATTTAAAGTCATGTTAAATGGTAAATTCATAAGACTTCCTAGCGGATTTTCCGAGCTACTAAAATAAGTGAAAAGTAGAATTGTAAAAGTTTGGCTATTGATTGTATTTTTTAAAAAGTCCAAAACACAAGGCAAGAAAAAAAAACACAAAACTACAAGTAAGTAACCTAACACGACAACAAATAAAACGGTGACAAGCTCAGCTGGTCTGTTTCGTGTCGTAATTCTCCATTTAACAGGCCTAGTAACAGCCTCTCTGCCATTTTATAGGTTATATCGTTTTAACATGGTAAAATAAGGAAATATTTCTCCATTTAACACGCTTTAACATGTTAAACTAAAGACCATGAATACCTCTATTATATCTTTGAAAATTGACGAAATTAATTATTTGACGAAAGAACGGATCACATCAAGACGCTAGAAGACTTCCTACTTCGGGTTTGTACGCTTTGGCGTGAAAAGTGCTACACAGGAGTCTTTCTTGACAGACTTTTCATGGAGCCTGGCTCCCAGAGGTGATGTAATTCAAAGTGCTTAATCATCTATCGTTTCTCTATTCACATGTGTTCCTTAAGTATCCTCGGTCCAATTCTCTACAGTCTACATCGGTGGAATTAATATTTTCATTATGTTTGTCGATGTGTGGTCATACATGTGAGCTCTCAATGAATAATGATCACCTAATAGCATCACAAAACCTCCAATATCATATCACGAACTACGTGGAAGTGGGAGAGGGTGAGGGGAAGGAGATGGAGAAGGAGAGGGAGAGAGAGAGAGAGAGAGAGAGAGAGAGAGAGAGAGAGA
>NW_027108185.1:2795-3263 GCF_000696795.3 Halyomorpha halys
GGTTGTAAATACTATAACTGTCCGTTGAGATTTCTCCCTCATCTACTAGAGAATCTGCAAGCCTTCTTCTTGTGATTTTGTGATTCTGATCTACTACCAAGGATTAATTTGCCTGGGCTTATTCATTTCTTCGCTTATTTTTCTTGTGCCAGAAACACTAGAACAGTCGATTTCTTGAGAATGTTGTTACCAACTTAAAAATAAAAGGTATCTTTCCCAGCGAATAATTTTTTTTTTTTTTGTGATATCTGTACTCCTGTTAAGCAGTGTATAAAAGACAGTTTCTAAACGTTGGGTTTTTACATTTACGCTCCAACAACCAAACAGTTTTCTAACTATAATACGTATAATGGCTGTATTATATCATCTATCATGTATTAAAAAAAAATTATTTATTTCTTTTTGACAAGTTTATCATTCGTTAAAAATAAATTAACTTTTTTATTCTTATTATGTGCTTTTATACTT
>NW_027108185.1:3313-4614 GCF_000696795.3 Halyomorpha halys
TCGAAATTTAGGTAGGACTGACACAGCTGAAGTGTCTCCTCTATCTCCCAATCTAGTTCAGGGCGTTCTCTGCTCAAGCTGAGCAGGTTGCATTTGTTAAAATGAAGGCGTTCCATTTCTGTTGATTTATAAATGAAATATCCCGTAGCAAGCATCAAACATTTTGTTAAATATCTACATAGACTGTTACGTAACAACAAATGACACATATCAATAGTTTTTATATTTAATATTTTAGTGTTTGTTAATATTAATTAATACACTTGATATTTAGTACTTAATGGATCTCTATCCACCTAACCTATATACACACATCTGTTTGCTCAATACACAGCATGACGTATTAATTAGTAGCAGTCAGATCATCTAGTTAACTGGAGATATGAAGGATTTGAGACATATTTTAGTGCCTCTTAGAATTTAAATCGATTTAATTTCTCAAGCACTTTTTGAATAATATTCAGTCTATTGCGCAATTACTTCTAAGCCACTTGATAGAAATGTGAATTAACAATATATATAAGGATTGTAGATAATTTTGCTTTATAATAAACTTGCTTTATTTAATTTGCTCGGTAATTGCCACTACTATCGTGTCTAGATGATCCCGTATAAATTTTATTAAATTTCAATTCGTTGTGCTGAAGGAAAGTTGGGAATTACTGTAGTGACAATCTATTACCAATTTTATCTACTTTCGCTCATCCAAGTATTATTATGGACACGTATATATTTGAAGTACTGTAGATTTCATTCATAAATGACTTATAAAGTTTATTAAAAAATAAAAATAATAAAATTTATTTGCAATTTCACGCCGTTTTTCCAATTTCGAGGTTTTTTTTAAATTAAATATTGCTTGACTAAACAATCTTAAGTCTCCCCTTCCCGTTTTAAGCCAATATTTGTTTAAAAGTGATAAAGGCCCTTGAAGATTGCCTTTGTGTGTGTGTGTTATGATCTCTTCTTGTGAGATTGTGCACTCACTCAATAGAAGTGGTAATGAGAAATCTCTACATACCTTCAACGTTGGCTTCAATAATATTTATTTATGTTTTCGCTTATGTTTATTTGTTATAATAAGATAAATTAAAATATGCCACATTGCTATTGACTTGTTATAAAGAATAAAATAAATACACCAGACTATATATTTTTATTTGTATTTTAAATAAAAGATATTGGTTTAATAAAGAATTAAACGACCAATAAAATATATCTATTTTGGAAAGATCCAATTTCATTTCATATGCTCATGTTCTCATATATTGCGTTGTAAAACAAGTTCGTAGCATTTTTTA
>NW_027108185.1:5789-7347 GCF_000696795.3 Halyomorpha halys
AAAAAATAATAGCTTAAAGTCCAAGCGTGAATGCACTAAGAAAAATCCATACAAATAATTTGGGATAAATTGTTTAGTTTCGGCATGTATCAGATTCAGTTCTCCTGATACGCGGGGCAAATTGATAAAATATGAATACAATCAAAAGTATATTTGTGTGCACCAACTATAAGAGAAATTGCATATTTATTGGAAGTCTTAATTGAGCAATCGTTCTCAAGTAAGCTATGGTTCAGCTGGTCTTGAACGTCCACTTTAATGGAAACCCTACCGTATCACGGATTATAGGTCGATTCTCGTAGTAACGAGGTATTTACCCTTGAAGAATTCCCAATAACTTTCCAGCTTCTCCCTCACTCTTGATTTTAATACTTACTGGATCATTGAATAATATCCGGGGAAACATTCCAAAGCTCTCCAGAAGTTTTCAAATTTGTGTTACCCAATTATATTGAAAAGTCAACTGGTTCTTACTGTCTTGCTGCACTAGCTATTTAAAAACGTTCTTTCGCAAAGCGAATACAACTCATGTTATTTTTTTTTCGCTAACAAGGCCAAAGTTTTTTTTTTCCATTATTTTAAAACACCAATCAATTCGGGGTCATCATTGCCTTAATTTCCGAAATTTTTATTCGATATTAATTCCTTAATATCCAAAATTTTTATTAGCCCTTATGACCTTAATTTCCGCATTAAAATGTATTATTATTAAATGGGAACTTGTGGTAAACTTTAATTTTTAAATTTTGATTGATTTAGAAATTCCAAAAGTTTATTTACAGTATATTTGTTATCCTACAAAATTGAATGGAGATCTGCTGGTAATTAATACAAAGATCATAGGGAGACGTTTGCTTGGCATTCAGTTAAGATATGCTTTGCAGTAGGTCACATTCTGCAAGTCTGGCATACAGGTCCTGAGCCATAAGGTATCTGTGGGTCAGGCACGTATGACCTATTTGAAGTTCACAAAAAAAGAAGAAAAGAATTGCTTTAAAAAGCGTTATCCCACAAAAATGAGTACCACTTTTTTTTTTTTTTTAACATCCTCTTTATTTATATATAATTACAATTACAAACATATAATATAATACATAATTTAAGATATCCTTGGGTCACGCACGTATGACCTATTTGAAGTTCACAAAAAAAGAAGAAAAAAATTGCTTTAAAAAGCGTCATCCCACAAAAATGAGTACCACTTTTTTGTTTTCAAATCCTCTTTATTTATATATAATTACAATTACAAACATATAATATAATACATAGTATATATACAGATTACATACTGACTTTGTTTGCCGTATGGCAGTATAAGATGAGTTACAGGGTCCGCTGAAGGCGAAGAAGTACCGATTCTAGACCATAAAGTGTGGGTATTTCTTTGCAAACACAAATATTGCGAGAATGTGTTCTGATAAAATTAAATAATAAATTTTTCAACAATAAACATAGAAGTAAACCAGTTAATACTAAACATTATAATTCTAAAGCATACCATGCATATGAGTGCTATTTATTCAATATGCCAAATTTTTTTTTTTATTAGGTCTACATA
>NW_027108185.1:7902-12779 GCF_000696795.3 Halyomorpha halys
AAGTATTCTGATATTTGCATTACAAGTTGGTGTAAAAAGTATTTGCAGATCCCGTTTTTTGCTTTCCACAATCAATTGAAATATTAAAAAAAAAAAAAAAAAGGAAGATCTGGGTGTAGTAAAAGAAAAACTCAAATAGTCGTAATGCTTTTTATTGTGGGCCAACGTTTCGCACTATGTTCTATGGCTTCATCAGTGCTAAAAAAAGATACAAACACTTAAATGGGGTGAAAATTCATGAACAATGTCAATTAAGAATGAATGAAAAAAAAAATTGTACAATGAAGCTTAATATTAAATAAGAATAACACAAGGTTCTAGACAATTAAAATAAACGAAAATAAAAACAGGTAAAAAAGAATTATAAAAATACAGGCATACAAGAGATGGGAAAAGAGAACAAGAGTAAAATCAAACATGAAAAAGAGAATGAACAAGATAGGAACGTACCCATTTGATGGTAAGCGGCCAAGAAAATTAGGAGACTGTTAAGAGAGAGAGTGTGGCGGAGCAGTTGACGGTTAAAATACGTTACTTTTGACAATAATGTCAAACAAAAGAGTATAAACAAATACAAAAAATATTTAAAAATAAACTTAAAATGAAAATAATATACATAATAATACAAAAAAATTATACAATACAAAAAAGAAGAAATGAAATTAAAAGGCTAGATACAATAAATCTAATAAGGTGAAGAAAATAATATATACAAGATAATACATATTTTATTTTATTTACCATATTATGTTTATTGTATCCAGTCCTTTAATTTCATTTCTTCTTTTTTGTATTGTATATATGCTTTTTTTTTTTTAAATAGCATTACGACTATTCGAGTTTTTCTTTTACTGCACCGGGTCCATCTTCCCTTTATTATTACTCATGATCAATCAGCGATCTTTCAGAAATATTAAACGCAATTCAATTAAGTTTATCCAATAAAAAGTATAATTAAATTTGTTAATCCAGCAGTGTCCTACTTTTTTTTCTCATGGCAAACGATTTTTCAAAAATATAATTGGATGTGATGATGAGAAAATCTTTATGATTACTTTTGATGCAATTTAAAATTGTAAATTGTAGCTCTTTTATCAGGACTGAAGAATCCATTTTTCGTAAAAGATCCAAAATTGTCTTGCCTTAGCTCATGATTTAAAATAAGAAATGCAGGATGTACAAAAAAAGAGATGCCACGTTAGGAGTGTACTGGTGAGATAAATACTCAGTCTTACCGTTAAGAGGAGGCAAGGGAAAAACTGAAAACAGATTTCCCAATATGAGCAAAATGCTTATGACCGCCAAAATGCTCTCCCGGGTTAAATAATAACATAAATTCAATTGAAAACTCATATCATAATGAAACATATTTAAAAATAACATAAAGGCCAGAAAGTGTATTTACACAATATACATCTACGAGATCTACTGCTTAATAATGCCAAAAAGAAGTGGACTGAGTTATCTTATTGTGCACTCAACAAAAATCGTATTGCGAAATATCAGATTTCTTTGATCTTCATTCTAATACAGTAACGTACGTGATTAAGGGATATGAAGAACAAGGCTCAACTGCAAATAACCAGCGCAAAGTTCATCCCAGAAAACTAAATGAATGAATGGAATAAAGAAAAAAATTGAAGTTGAAGCGCTTAAAAATTGAGCTGTAATCGCAGGTGTCGTAGACAACGTGGTCGAATCAACCTCTGAGGTCTCTGTAAGTATGATAACGGTAAGGAATGCATTCTAAAAGTGTACATAAGGTCCGACATAAAAGAAGGGTCCCAAGAAAAAAAACTTATATTAGTGAAATATATCTCAAAAAAATACTTTATTTTGCTAAATAATGCATTAACAAGTCCATCAGTTTGGAGGAAAATGTGCTGTTCTCTGATGAGAGTAAGTTTAATTTTTTTGGATCAGAAGGACGAAAGGCCATTTGGCGAAGAAGAAATGAGGAACAGAAGTAGCGAAACGTTATGGTTACTGTGAAACATGAAGGTGGGAATATAATGGTTCGGAGGTGCGGAGCTCATAATGCAGTTAGAAATCTTGTACCAAGATCTAAATCTGAGGAGATCTAAAATGAATAAGGCTATAATGAGGATTTTGCGCCCCAACCTCTTTTAGCTATTCGGTAATCCGGCATCAGTTAATTTTTCAATAGGCCAATGATCCGAGGCATATAGCCAATAAATGTTCGTCAACAACTGCAAACCCCCCACGCAGTCACCAGACTCGAATATAATTGAAAATTTATGGCACGTGTTAGACCAAAATGTTGGAAAACACCACATAACCGGAAGGATGCCTTCTAGTTATGTTGTGTTTTTCTCAACCTTAACCTCAAGAAGCTTTTAGTAAAATAATGGGAACAAATAAATCCTGATGTAATTAAAAATCTAGTTCACGCTATGCCTAGACGTTTACAAGTGGTTACTGATGCTAGCGGACAACATATAAAATATTAAATTTAAATATAACGTGTGGCGTGCATATACTTTTTCGTGGATTTTTTTTTTGTAAGATTTAAGTTTTATTTTACCAAACAAGAAGTTTTTTATTTGAATTATATATATATTCAGTTTAAAATATATTTTTTATTTTCAAGGGTTTATTTTATTACCCAAATTCATAATATTTCACAAGTACAAATACTTTGTTTAATACATTTGTTTTTTACCCCCATTAAAATTTAAGTTTAAAAACTGTGATGTTAACATGTTAGATAGTAACTCGTTCGTGGCAACCAAAGTAATACTGAACATTGATTACTTTTAGTTTTTTACTTATTTCACATAGGTGACTGACCTTATGTGAGTTACAAGGTGATAGTCAGACTTAATAAGAGAAGGTTGGTCTTTATCAGGGCAAGATAAAATTTAGGTAACGTTAATGTTAGTGCGTGTACAAGAGACATGTAAATAAAACAGATGTAAAGCCTGTCTACAATGAATTTTCACATTTTATATTTTCAAAATTTAATAAGAATACTGACCAATTTAAATTCCAAGATCAAATGTACAATTTTTCTTTAGAATTGGAATAAAATAACAATTTGCATAAAAAAAGGAAACATAAACAAATATCTCTTTATATATAGTCTTATTATGAAACTGATTTTATTGTTAACTAAAATAAATTTTATTCAATTAAGTCTCAAATATTTTTTATTAATATTGTAAATGCCCTACGCTTCGGCCAATCAGCCCAACCGTAAGGACAATATTTTGAATAACAGCTTTTACTATACTCTCATAATTAAAAATAAATTAGCGTACTTTAACTATAAATTCACATCGAACTACTACAATTTTCTGCAAACTATTCCTTTTAGGTCTAACAATTTTAGTCAATTAATTAAGTAATTAAAAGTTGTTAAATTATATGAAAAAGTGATAAAACAGGTAATTAATCTCAAGATATGGCAATATTATAAATAAATTGATAGACCTGACTGTTATTTAATTCATTTTGCTTAAGGATTGCAAGATGAGCTGAAACGCAGGGTATTTAAAATATTAATGTTTGAATGTTTGAGACTTAGATGGATACAATTAATTTTATTTAAACAATAAATGTATCTTATTTATGTAATGTGTTAGTATCTATAGGACTTTGTAATTATGAGAGGACTTTGTTTTTTGAAAATTAATTGCCCTAGAAATACCAAGAAATTCCTATTTCTAGCTTCTTCAATTTTTAATTCCTTCGCTTTGTTCATGTTATAACTTGGCTCGCTTGATTAATGTTGGTTCTTTCCCTGCCACTCTGACAGATATAATATTTTAGCCAGGCCTAGCAGCTGAGTATATTAGAAAGATGGGAAGGAACGGCATATATCTTCTCGTCAATTTCGAGAATGGCCTGACTCAGAAGGCGACATCTGCCCTAGCCGTTGCCATCCGTCCATTAATAGCTCTTGGCGCTGCTCCCATCTCACTAACAGCTTCACAGTTTCTCTCCCAAAGTGGTCCGGTCAAATGGACTTGATAATTGAACGTTTCGGAGGTATTTGTTAATGGACTGAATATCATCTTTTTTTAAATATGCTATTCTCCACACACTCACATATCGTGTATATTCCACAAACCAAACGTTTCGAAGGCATTCGTAAAGGAAATAAAAAAACATAAAAGATAGCGCTGGTATTTGTTAAGGAACTCAATAGGCGTTCACATTTTAATCACCCACAAATCTTAATCTTCTATATATTTCATAATTCAACCTTTCGGAAGTGTTTTTTAAGAAACTGCATATCCTCCAAAAGGAACTAAATACCCTCCAAATATCATACAAATTCCACAATTAAATGTTTTGGAGGTATTCTTTAGAAAAGTAAATATCCCCCCTCCCCCACACCAAAATATTATATAAATTCCATAATTAAATATTTCCGAAGTATTTCATAAGGAACTAAATATTATGTAGACATTCAAAGATTCTACACATCCCAAACAAAGAGAAATTTTGGAGGTATTCTTTAGAAAAGTAAATTTGGGTACATTTTGATATCCTTTATTATCGATTTTTTTTTTTTTTTAACTAAATATTCTATAAAACGAACTGAATATTTTCCTCAAATCCAAATATCATATAAATTCCATAATTGAATGTTTCGGAAGACTTTTTTTTATAGAGCTAGTTTTGTTTTAATAATGAAGAAACTAAAGCTGGGCGTAAACTTGATTTTTTGTTCGTTAAATCGTTGAATATTTATTCTTGCCTACATTTTGTCTACTTAATATGCTTAAATCATTAATTTTATGCACAAAAAATAACCTGCATATTTTTTTTGTTGCAGTGGCTCACCTGAACCTGGGTACCTTGTTGGCCTCTCGGGGCAGGATCCAGGAAGCTGAAGAGGTCCTCATCCG
>NW_027108185.1:12829-15071 GCF_000696795.3 Halyomorpha halys
GAAATTTTGGAGGTATTCTTTAGAAAAGTAAATTTGGGTACATTTTGATATCCTTTATTATCGATTTTTTTTTTTTTAGAAACTAAATATTCTCTAAAACAAACTGAATATTCTTCTCAAATCCAAATATCATATGAATTCCATAATTGAATGTTTTGGAAGTATTTTTTTTTATAGGAAAATGTGCTAGTTTTGTTTTAATGATAAAGGTACTAAACTTTTAAAACATCAAACCGTTCCAATCGCAGGTAGCTATTGCCAGATTGAGAATACGTCATACAAGTTTAACATATATATATCTGATCAGTAAGCAGCCACCGCCAAAATTTCATTATATAAATGAAAATCTGTTATACGTAATAAAAAATACCAAAAGAAGTAATTATTTAATTTTTTTTAAAAAATTATTTAAAGAGAAAAATAAAGTGAAGTAGAAATATAAATATAAATGAAATAGAATTATAAAGCGCGAAACATGGGCGTTAATGACCTTATGGTTTTACGCCCTAAAGCCCCAGACAACAACTAAAGCTGTGCGTAAACTTGATTTTTCGTTATGTATATTATTATTCGTTACATCATTGAATATTTATTCTTACCTACATTGTATGTGCTTATTATGCTTAAATCAATAATTTTAAGTATAAACAATAACACGCATATTATTTTTGTTGCAGTGGCTCACCTGAACCTGGGTACCTTGTTGGCCTCTCGGGGCAGGATCCAGGAAGCTGAAGAGGTCCTCATCCGTTGCTCTCTACTGGACGGATCGGCAGTGAAGGACCCTAGGACCCACGAGTCGACTCGGGTATCCTCCTTGGTCCACCTCGGCAGGATCTATGCTGACAGGGGAGACCACGCTAAGGCTGTGCAAGTCTACTCTCAAGCTGTGGCCATCAAGCCCAAGGACTATCAGCCTCAGGTACTGTAAACGATATCTTGGATTATTTTAAATTAATATTTTAGAAACATCTTAGTAACTGAAACTTGTAAGAGTCAAGAAACTTCATATTTCGAAGTCAGCACTGTTCCCTTATGATAGGATAAAACTATAATTTTTTTAAATTAGCCATCGTAGTAGCTTGTAGCATTGGAATCAGCTTTCTTTATTAATATAAATATTTAAGTAAATTGTCTTAGTGTTGACCTTACACAAGAGAAGTACGTAAAACGTAACTCTGATACGAGAATATAGGACTCAGATCTTATAGAGACAGAACAACATTTACATTCCCCCCAGTTTCTCCCGAAATAAAAAGCATTCTAAATTCGAGAAGAGTAGTAGGAACGAGTTGTCGGAGGACGCTCGAGAAGACAATTTTCATATTGTAGCCTGTAGATAGTAGTTACACATTGTATGTCATAGTCTTTGTTTCATATCCCTTCAATTAAAGTAAATAATACGCTGCAGTTGCAGTTCTGTTACTGTCGAATCTGAAAGTTGGACGACTCGAGACTTCTGTTGAATCTAAAGATTAGGCTAAAATATAAATGACGCTAGCATTTGTTACTGCATCTTCTTTTCTGTTTAAAATTAATTTCAACTGTTTTTAGAGTTCTACTACTGGGTAGTTTCTCTACATCCTGTATCATATTATTATGTAATTATGATCAAATTTACTGGTTGTATTTTTTTATACAGTTGTAAATATCAACAAATAAATAAAAAAAAAATTAATTTCACCCCGTTATTAATCATTTATTGAATTTTTTACACTTTAGAAACGCGTCTGGTTGTGAATTAATTAAATCTGTTTACAATTTTCGATTCTCATCGCTATCACATAGAAAACTGTATAATCCAAAAAAAAGTTTTTAATTAATCTGATGATGAAAATAAAAATAAAGGCTTTGCGAATCCGAAGGTTCGATGCCGATACCGCCAATCGTCCCCTACATACATCTGTTCAGTCTACCCCTCGCCCGTTTACCCGTCGGCTCAGATATGATTAACATTTTAGGGATCCGCTCGTTACTAAGCTCTACAACCTTGCACCCCATCTTATTCGCCGCAATGCTATTACCTGAATTATATTTAAAGTATTTTTTTTCTACTTTTATTCCTATTAACTTGATAGTTCGAAAAAATTAAGTATCTCGAATTTCCGATACTTCGAAGTAAAATTAAGCTCCCTCCAACATGATCGGGTTTTAATGGAAAGTTTCGATGTATAGATCATAAAACTTCCATTTACTACTTTAAATTTACCATTTAAAAGTTTAATTTTTGAAAATTTCAAAA
>NW_027108185.1:15816-16174 GCF_000696795.3 Halyomorpha halys
GGACATCTTCTTTTTAGAAGTCTAAGAGGTTATCAATGAGGAAGCAAGGTTATATACAGGATGGATGGGATAGTTGGGGAGTTCAGCAAAGAAGGGTCAATAAAAAATCGATGGTTTTTAGTAGAGTCCCAAATCCTCAACTTCGTTAGTCCAGATAAAATTGTGTGATGCTATCCACAACTACATAAGTTGAGCTGTAGGTATTTGCAACCTCGGAACTGCAACGGTGCTGATTCGAATCCGGCCTATGGGATTGACTTATTTCTGTAGCGGTCCTACGTAATGAAAACATTACCTCGATCGTGGTTAGAATAAGGTGGTAACATGTAGATAACCCCCCTCCCCTCGAATGTCAGAA
>NW_027108185.1:17066-20623 GCF_000696795.3 Halyomorpha halys
TTTAATAAATAATTATGTGTAGTTAAGAAAAAATACAGGCAGTTATGGTCAGTTGGTTAATCAAAATCAATTATTGTAAAGCATAGAAGTGAGAAAGTACCCAGGTAAATATATTTTTTTTTTTGTGGTTGATTTATTTATTAGTTCTTATGGTAAGCGATTGACCAAATATGGTACCATATAGTTAACGTATATAGATAACGTACCATATAGATAACGTTTATCATATTTATTGTTATAGGGTGGTTTGATAAATTTTTTTTTTTATAACATTTTGTTGATACATTATTTCTTTTCGAACTAAATTATTATCCTTCAATTTTAAGATAATTCTAGAAACATGAAATAGTTTCGTCGGTAAAGTACCAACTAAGTGCGTTATTGTTCGATTTTATAAATTTGCAAATTTTAATTAATGACTATTGATAATAGTATAGAAATAGTATTTTACTTCCTAATTCCCTTCTTTTTTATTCATCCTGAGTGATTTATTCTTCTTTTAAGGCAAATGTTTCTATAGTTATATGTTTCAATACCTACTTCTTAGGCTGGTTTTCATACAAAGATGCGATACACTCTTGAGATATTATTTAGCAAAATATTCTTTATGAATTTTTTTTAAAAAGCATTAGTTTTTGATAGTTGAAAGGGAAATAATATTCCCAACAGATGGATTAAGAATACTGTCTAAAGTGACTAGTAGAGCAGTTGGATCAACCAGTTAAACAAAAAAAAAATGAATATTCATCAATATCTTTTTCTCCTAAAAGAGATAACTTGTTACATAACAAACTTTATAAAGATTTTCTTTTCTTTAAAAATCCGATCCGTAGCCTGACCCAGATAAGAATTAGGTTGAACTTGAAGTACTCTTGGAAGATGAAGTGGAAAAACTTGCCGATTTAAAGGACGGTAGAGAACTCACCGAAATCAATAAGAACAAATTCCAGAATAATCTTGCCCCTACTTCTCCAAGAAGAACCCTCGAAATAAAGGCGCCTGATAAATTTGTTATTCACAGATGTTCGTTTTTTTCCTATTAAAATATATACTGTAGAAAAATCTTCCACCACAAGCATATTTAAAGATATTTCTACAATAATATTTTAAAGTAATATGATATATATATTTCGGAAACTACTTGTCTCCTTGTGAAAATTACTTGATGCAAAACGAAGTTCCCTAGTTTTTGGTAGACGCGTATTTATTTTTACTTTCACTTACTGATATATGAAATATATTATAAGGAGAAGTATTGTGATCGTGAGAATGTTCGAATCCAGATTTTAAATGGAAATACTTGTTTTGTTGCCCTTTGAGTCTAAATAACCTTTTATGGAAAAATGTTCTGTGTGTCCCGAAGATGTATGCCAGAGATAATACGGTAGCATTTTTTAGATGTCCTGCTTTACATAATTAATTTTATATTTTTTTCGATTTTCAAGCAAGCAGCTAAAAGGATTTAAATAAAACTGGCTATATGAATGTAAAACAAAACAATCTTTGATATTGGTCAGGTCTTATTCTTAATTACATTTTCTTCTTCTCCTTCTTTTATTGGCACGACAAACCGTGGAGGTCCAAGACCTCGCCGATGTACTACGGAAATACATCACACGTTTCTGGACGAAGTTTTCATAGGGTGGTATGGTCACACCCAAGCCTATTTTCGTGAGTGCCATCCATTGGATAACGGGCCTTACAAATACCCGGGAGGAGGTTGTGAGTGAGTATTGTGTTTTATATGCTTGAAAAAATCCCGGGTGGGGCCGAGACTCGAACTCACAACCTTTGGGTTGTTCCTCATCGCCCATTTTTTAATTACATTTTCTAATAGATCTTAAATCAAGAATTTTCAACTTTTTTTCTATATTTAATTTTGTTTTTTTAAAATATTTATCTATCGTTTCTTTTAGTAGTAATAAAAAACGGGAAAATATAAAATAGTTTCATAATCAACTAAACAAGAAAAAAAAATTAAAATATTTCTAGGTTGAAAATTCATACTAAATCATTTCGGAAATTATACTAGTAATAGATATCTGAAATACCGTTGGGGACCTAAAGATTATATAAAATAATATTTAACCATACCTAGTTGGATTTAGTGAAACATGACCCAAATAAACTTATTAAATGAAAAACTTATAAATGAATTATATGTTTCTTTACAAGTCTGTTAAGTTGTTAGGTAAATTTGCTATGCGGTTTTAGCATAAATTGTAGGTAACTTAGTGTAATTAAATTCTACCTGGAAATTTCTCTCCCAAAAAAGCAATAATTTCCACGCTATAAGTTTACTAAAAGTAAAAATTTGGTCTGAAATGTCGTTGATTGGACGTGAGGAGTAATAGAAGGAAGATGATCCAAGCGAGGTCAAAAAAACAAAAACTCGTATATTAATAAAACTATTTAATGTGACATAACGTTTCACTCCACGTTGAATGGCTTCATCAGAGGTTCAAACAATAAAAACACTTAAATAAGTTCGCAAAGTGAGAAAATAGATAACAAAAATAAAATTTTATAAGGTGTGGCTAATTATGATTTAAAATATGTGAACATTTCGACAAAATGAACAATGTTATTTAAAGTATATTATTACAATTTAAGGAATTTATTAAGAATTTTATTACTATATAAGATTTTTATTAATTTATATTTGTGAATTTTATTACTATTTGAGGTTTTTATTAATTTTGTAATTGAGAATTTTAATACTATTTGGTTTTTTTTTTCTTTGACACACCCGGAAAATTAAGACGTTTCTTTAAAAAAAAAATAATTCCAGGGTAATATCTGTCAGTAAACCTCAAATTTATGGAAATCGACACAAAATAACTGGAGTGGACGAAATTAATGACAAAAAAAACCTTTATTCGCCTTTTTTTCCCTTTTTTCCCCCGAGATTAACTGGGTTATATTGTACTGGAAAATATTTCGATCACGTATGTTTCCCTACTTAAGTAGCAATCGATTTCTACTTTAACTATACCCTAACTATTCTTACTACAAATCTTTTTATCCACGTATTAATGTGAATGGATTATTTACTAGTTTGTTGGAATGTTCATGATTTTTTATGTTTAAAGGAGCTTCTGTAGTTTGTCGTAAAATTTATAATAGTAGTTTTTAGTTGTATTTTTTTTTTATCTTTGCTAAAATGAAAGAATTTATTTATTTTTTTACTACGTACTGTTTAAGAAATAACTAAAGGAAAAGAACCACCAAAAGAAAAAATATATATATATATGAAGCGTTAAACTGTAAACTGTAGATTAAGGCAAAGGCAGTTGGGCGTTGGGTTTTATAGGCGGTCTGTTGACCCATTATGTCGTTGGGAAAGCTTTGCTACTTGCTTTCTTGGCAATAAACCAGGCTTCGGTCTTGTCTCAAGTCATCAACTTCATCCTTTATATTGAATAAATTAAATATTGTTCAATTTTATTAATAGTTATAATTTCCTCTTTTATAATCCTTGTAGTCCATGATGATGTTTTAAAAGTGATTTTACAAGCCCATTCAGAATGAAGTTTAGCTAAAACTCTTATATCTCG
>NW_027108185.1:20758-28848 GCF_000696795.3 Halyomorpha halys
ATATTCATGCAAGAACTTTTACATTAGATGTCTAACGTTCTCTCTATTACATTCCAACTATAAGAAATTCGAAGCTGTCTTTCCACGGGTATTTTAAGAGATGGGAACTCTTCTGGGAAGACTTAATTTTCTAAACAACTTTGGGATTACCTACAGAGATAAACAACATAATCGTTAAAATCATTATAATATTATTTTTCAAAAAGTGTAAGACACTCGGCTATAATGAAACAGAAAATAATTATCTACAACAGCCGGATTCGAAAGTGAGTCCTCGAAGCTTGTACAAAATGTCTTATAAATGAGCTATCCACTCCTTTATATCATTTAATATTTAAATCTTTAAATTACTATCAATATTCTTATTTAAGGTTTTAATAAATAATATCAACTTTGTTCTTCCAAATGATACATCCGTTTTAACAAATACAAATCATTATTCAAATCTTCCTGAATGAGATCAGAAGAAGGCTATTTCATCTTTTTCTGATTCGAACTCTTGTCTATACTTTCCCTTTTATTTTTTTAAAAATTATTTATTAAAATATTAAAGAATCCTGTTTATCCATTGTTTATTTGTGCTAAAAATGATAAATGTTTATTTAACTCAAGTAAACAAAATCAAAGGTGCTTTAGAAATAAATATTTTAAAAATCCGCGTTTATGCCTTGTCAGACTATTTCCGTGATAACAGAAATACTATCGAGTATTAAATTACATTTATGTTGACATACGAAGTTTAATTAAAATTTTAAAGTTTTACCAACAATTCCTGAATGACATAAAGTATTAGTTTAATATAGGAAGATATTTTTCCCTTATTGTTGAAGAAAAATTCCTTGTTTTGTATTTTACTTCATATGGGATCGAGATAAAAGTGGTTTATATAACACCATCCGTAATCATAACTGCAACATGTTGGTTATCTACTTTGATATGTATCATAATTCATCTATTGATAGCATCGCTGTACACCTATCAATCATCCTTTCTAAATCGTGGTAATGCGATACATCGAAATCAATTGGGTATCTCTCCGAATATAAGAACATAGGAGTTTTTATTTCAAATGATTACTTAAAGGAAAATTAATGATATTTGACAACTAAAGATGATAAATTAGGAGCGCGGTGGCACTGTGGTAAGGCACGATTCTACTAACTCCAAGGGTCCGGATTCGAATCCGGCTGGGCAGAAAATTATTTTCTGTTAGACTGTAGCTGTGAGTCAACCCTGTGGGTTCTGGAGCCCTTCAAGGCACCCAGCCTCATAAATCGGGTATCATTAATTGGGTAAAAATCGACCAAATCACCTCCTTGCACAACCGTTAGTCTAGTAACAGTACTTCCTTACAAAGTACTGAACCCTTAACCCTTCATGGGTTGTAGTGGTACAGATTTTAATTTTTAATTAATTATTTTTAAAGATGATAAATTAAGTGAACTGAGAAATTAGTTATGGATTATTTCCTGTTGTATAGAATTTTCCATATCCTTATTGACTTCCAACGTTTCAACCCACAATGTAGTTCTACATCAGGGCTAACATAAAACAATACAAGGTTGGTAATGCTGTCGTAAGAATATTTTTTATTTTTCTTTCTAAATATTTTACAAAACAATATCAATGTAATTAGTGCTTTTATTTTATTGCTATATAACTTCAAAATGTTACTGTTTTTATTTTATCCTTATTTCTTCGTGTACATAGTCTGATTAAGTTTATTTTATTTTATTTTCAGTTTATATAAATATTGTTATTTTATAATTTTTATTTCATTGTATATATTTTTTTTATTTATTTTTTAGTGCTCCAAATTATTTTTATTTTAGTCGGAATGTTGTGGTTTATCAATATTAAATCACGAATAAATAAAATTTGATTTGAAGCATAACTGTGAACATTAGTGAGTATTGTTTTTATGTGCAACCGTCTCATTAATATTGGTCAAAATTATTCATTGTGAGTACATAACCACACCTTTTGGTGCATTCAGATTATGCCAAAAACTCCTTGGAAGTTTTGAAATCTAAATTATCTATTATATATAAGTTAATGAAACAGTAATTTTACAATTAATCTATTATATGCTGATATTAGATTAAAAAAATTACAAATTAGTTCATTACATTTTAGCTTTAGTATAAATTTCAATTTTAGTTAGTACAGTTAATGAATTATCTATAGTACTTTAATTTATTCTTATTCGTCATCTATAGATTGTTTTACCCTCTCCAATTATACTGCTAGTAACTCTACTTAATCATTCAAGATTTATGGGCAGGTCCATGATTGCTTTCGTTTTGATTTCATGATCAACCGAATTCAATGTTTGTTAGCTTAGATACTTATATTGGTTTTTAGTTAATTATTATTAATATGTTATATAGGGGAATTTGTTGATCAAATGAAATAGGGGTTGTGAAATGGAAGGGAAAGAAAAAGAAAAGGAATAAATCGAAAAACTTGTAGTTAGTTTTTAGACTGGTATTAATTGTAAAAGAAAACTGTGGAAGAAAAAAAATGTTATCTATGTATTACATTATATCATGTAAAAATATGTAACATATATTTGTCCAGTCACGGATTGATCAGTATGCTGTGTAATGTAGCAACCCGATATATTTGGGCAGCATGAATAAAGTATTTCTTTCTCTCTCAGAATCATAAATATTTAAATTTAGTTACATTAATTTTTATGTGTTCTCCTACCGATCCTTGTGATCCGAATGGCGTTATTACCAATTTAAAAATGACAAATCAGGAAAAAGACGGTAGGAAATTCCTGAAAAGTCGACATTATTCAAACATTATGAGAATGTTTTATATTTTATTAGGAAAAAATATTAATGAGTTTAATCCTCTCATTAAAGAGGGATGAAGAAATTTAAGCTCCCTCTTTTCCTTTTCTCTAGAATTAGGAGACATATTTTTTTTAAAATGAATAATAATACAATAAAAAAGTTTTAAAAAAATGTCCGTTGGTGAAGTTTAAAATTTGTTTTTTTTAGAATTTTGTATTACAATATGAAATACGAATTATGATTGAAAATATTAAAATTAGTTATTCACTGCGAAAGAAAATGCGTGAATAAACTAAAATATTATAAATGGTTAAAGTTTAATCTGTTAATGAATAAATTACTGGTATAATAATAATAATAATAATAGGGACTTTGTATAATTAATTGTAGTAAGATGGTTTGGCTGACTGTCAATAAAGGTTCATATGAGATTATAATCATATACATAGGAAATCATTAAAAAAAAAAATTAATATTTAACGAAGTAAATTTATCTATAGCACGTTTTACTGGAATAGTGGAACATCTGATAATTTTTTTTTCTGATTTTATAAATAATAGGACTAAACTTTATCATCTTTTACTGGAAGAGTCTCTGAATTAAACTGAATTTGGTGAATGACATAATTCTTCCTTTTTCAAATAAAATAATTTATTTCATATAATCAGCAACAACGTTTCGAGAAAATTCCTCATCTTCAGGTTCCCTTCCCCTTAATAGGAAGGTAATTATTCTCCTAAAATGCTTACTATTAACAGTTAAATAGTTTTTATTTATGAAATGACATTAATATTATGATATATAAGCAAGAATGACAAGAATGGAGATAATTATATGTTATATATAGGTTATTTTTATCAGCAACCTGAAGATGGGGAATTTTCTCGAAGCGTTGCTGATTATATAAAATAAATTATTTTATTTGAAAAAGGAAGAATTGTGTCATTCACCAAATTCAGTTTAAAGAATAGAACGTATTCCAAAGATAGTACTGTAGAATTTGGCTACTTTCTTCATTGAGGTCGTCCTACAGACTTTCCTAAAGCTATTAAAGTTATTGCAAATTAACACCACTGCAAACATTTTTTGTTAGATGTGCAACTAATCTAGCAAAAAAGCGATGTTACAACTTAAGCGACAATATATGTACGTGTGTGTACACAGTGTGAACTTAAATTGATTTGATTATTATGAGAGATAGTTGACCGTGGATGATGAATGAGGAGAAGATGGTTGGGGGTGCGGTCAATGAAAAACACAAATAAGTACGATTAACTTATTTTAAAATAAGTTTATTATTTAAAATAAGTTAATCGTACTTATTTGTGTTTTTTCATTGACCGCACCCCCAACCATCTTCTCCTCATTAAATTGATTTGAGTTTAAACACTAAAAAAAAAAGAAAGAGGGTGCGATATAGAACTCGTTATAGCAACTTGAGTACCACATTTTTTGTCAGAGAAGTGCTCTTTAGATTTGTTTTAGAGTAGGAGTGGGCATGGTGGTTTCTCACCATATGGAACTCAATTAGTTGATATCGCTATCTATTAGACGATATAGTTCATCAGTTGACCGTATTTTATATATGTATATATACCGTAGCTAAAGTTGTTTGACAAAACCCCATCTACGGAGTCCCTCAAGGCTCTCTACTGGGACCGATACAGTTTATAATATGCACGGCACTAGCCTACCTAGTAGAAGTGGTATATGCCAACGACATCGGAATCAATGTCTCCAGTATGAATACTAAGACAGATCTCGACCAAGTTTGACCTGAAAAAGGATCAAGGCGAATCCGACAAGGACTGATACTATAGTCATGTACTTCTAGAAAGGCAAGAGAGGCAGACTCCCCCAGCGGTTCGTTCATTGTGGATAGCGAAAGCAGAAAAATTCTGAATACTATCCTCATCTATCTGAATACTATCTGGTGTGACACTGAACAGGCATCTCACCTTCTCAAGTCACATCAAGCTGATCCAGGCTCTACTACCTGCTTACCTCTCTTCGGCTCAAGCTGAAGATATACAAAGCCATCCTCCCGACTTTGCTCTATAGTGCACCGCTCAGGCAACACCTCTTCAAGACTACGCTGAAAAAGCTGAAGAGTCTCCAGAATTTCCTCCTTCGACGAAAAGTTAGAGGAACTTCACTCCAGAGGGCTAGAGACAGTGCTCTCCGTGATTAGTTCTAGCTCTCTATCTAACGGTCCCTCCCCGCTCTTATACCCTTCGGCCAGCGGCTCCTGGGGCAATATTTTTACTCCTACCTTTATCGGATCCAGTCCCCTCCCTTATAATGCCATGTGACAAAGGAAGGGCCTAGTTGGTTTATATATATTTAGATTTAGGTTTTTATATATTGTATTTATTTTAGAAAGTAGGGAAAAAAAGTTAGACGGAACCAAACTTCTCTCACGTCAAATTTCATACTTAGATTAGAATTTGATGTACTCAAAATCATATATCTGGAAAAATAAAGTTTTGCTATAAAATTCTTATGAGTTAGTGGTATTATAGCTATCTAGAACACACAGCAATAGACAATGTAAGGAATGTTTCTATTTATCATTCTTAATTAGTATAATATACATTCTCTTCTCCTCCCTTGAAGATCCATGCAGCCTCGAAGGGGAATGACAGATTTCGTTTCTCGAGACCGCCGTGAAAAAAATATTGACCCATGTCATAATCGAACCCAAAATGTTCTGAATCAAGTTCTCCGAGACCCTCACCCAAACGTGCTCACCTGACGATTCATTTTCACCGTTAAGTTATTGGATTTATTCCGTTGCGGTATATTGGATACTTCTTTTTTTATTTAATAAAATTTTTCTGATTTTCGAAATTGTTTATAGCTGTTAATTTTTTTTTTTAGATGGGAGGGTTTTCCAAAATGGTTTGCCTGACGAAAGCAAATAGTAACAACGGGGCATTGTTGATGTGGCACCGGTATTAAATTCCACATAAAGGGCCGGGGAAAATAAAAAGATTGTCGGAACAGGGCGTGACAGATTTTCTATTAGAGCAACGGACAACTTATTGCCTTACCATTCGTGCTAAAAGCAATAAAGATCTAATGATTTTCTATGGAACAAGCTAACGAACAAAGGGTCTCCTCTATGGCGCCCAAGCACGCACTCGTGTTTACCTTCTAGCCTAATATTCTTTTTCCCTACATTGTTTCCTCCTAATGGACCCTTGGAAAATTGTGTTATCATCCAGTTCACTTTTTGATCCATCCTATATTAATAAATATAGCAATCTAAAAGATTGCTAAGGCTGTAACAAAGTCATAGCAGTTGTCATCTGTTCATCCCGGGAGTCTTAAACTATTATATTTATTTAAATAAAAATCTAATGTTCGTGAGTAACTTATCGGAGATCGACAAACGTTCTTTATCTATATACAAGCTACTTTTTGAAAATGTGTTGTCCTTCAAAGATTCTTAGCTATTGTAATCTTGGATTAGTCCTGTAGAGAAAAGGTTATTGTCAAAAATAACACATTATTAGTGCATAACTCAAAATGTATAAGTTTTTGCAATTATATATGGAACAATCTAATTGGTAATTAAATGACCTATACAAATAAAACAATCATTATAAATCAGACAAACATTAGCAATGATAAAGCGAATTTTTGATTTCATTAATCTGTCATCTAAAATCTTCGAAAGTTCATTACTGTGTACGTCAGCTGTTTTTTTTCTTTTGTTTTTTTAACGTTAAAAATTAATATAAAAAATAAAAATTAAACAAAATATATATCTACGAGTATTTTTTGTTTTTAATTAAGTATATATTCAACTTTTAATGTTTATATAGTACATACTAAATATAGCAATAGCGGAGCATTGTTTAATGGTCAGTTAATATTAATATGCAAATGATGAATTATAGGGAATATGTGTGAAAAATCTCGAATATGAGTTTTCAATGAAAATATACATTTTAGGATTCCTTAATACAAATAATCATATTTTCAATTAATATTTCATTGCAATTACAATGATTTAAAAAAATTAAACAATTCATTTCATAATTTTTTTACTGCTTCATTATTTAGTCGTTTCATTACGGAGTAAAATTGTGTTAGTAATTACCATTATACTATGTAATTGTTAAATAATAAATGCATTATTGAAAAATAAATAAATATTGAGATATTAGCTTAAAACGAGAAGAAGAAACATTAAGATAGTTAAACCGAGCAATATTTAAACGCCTGAAATTTAAAAACGGTAGGAAACCCATCACTCCCGCCCTCAGTAGCTTTACTTATCTGACTTTATAAACAGACAATTATAACGAGTAGGTTGGTCGATGTATGACATGTTATAATCTAACTAGAGGAGATCATAAAAAAAGAAACAATCCTTCTCCACCGGACCCGCCCCACTAAGACCTCCGGGGAGCGACGATCCTATTTCACTTTAGAAATATTAGCTTAAAACGGGAAGAGGAGACTTTAAGATAGTTTAATCGAGTAATATTTAAAAAGCCCCTGAAATTTAAAAACGGCGTTTTTCTTTTATGCCAAAAGTGATATTACATATTATAATATGCACATATTATTTTCTAAGCTCTTACAAAATAGTTCAAAACAGATTTGAAAACAAGAATAACGCGTTTGTATTCTAATAGCTACTGGTGGCCAATCCGTTTCTATCAGAAAGAATAATAACATCGAACTGATGCAGGGGATGCATGTTCTCAAATTAGAAATACCGATTTACATATACATTCAATTCTGTGTATGAATAAATTTATCTATTTATACTAGTGTATATTCGATTTTATATAAATTATTGACAGTTTTGGATATGCTTGTTAAGCAAAATTAAGAGAATACTGTTAAATTTGGTATCAATCTACACGCTATGGAAATAGGAATAAATTAAAACAAAATCAATAGTAATACAATAAAATTAATGGGAGAATAAACAAAAAAAAAATCCTCTATTGCATAGGGAAAAAATCACTGTTTGTTTAAAATGAAATCAGTTTCGGATTATAAAAAAAAATATCTCGAAATCTTTACTGTAAGAATTAAACATATATTTGGAATCTGGAATTTAATTTATTCAAATTTTCTAATATTAATGGTTTTTTAAAAATAAATTAATTTAATGTACAATAAACGTGTATAATATTTTATAAAATTGAGGTATTTCATAGATTAGTAATTTACACTGTAGCAATAAAATAATAAGTTATAAACTATATTTTGAGTTAAGGTGTTTTCATCCCTCGATTTATTTTATGTTTAATAAATCTTGT
>NW_027108185.1:29430-30808 GCF_000696795.3 Halyomorpha halys
TACTTAATAAACTATTTACTGACTTGTACATGTTTTCGTATTCAATGTGTGGATCAATATCTCATGATAAGACAAGGGATCTTTCATAATATAAAATGGCGTGGAACATACAGGAAGTGCGTTGTATAGTAGAATATTTATGGCGAAATATATTAAAGTGAAAATAAATTGCTTTTTGTAGAGTAAGAGAGGAGAAGATTTCATGTTCTCTGGAAACATGGGTTCTTCAAAAGCTACTACATCATACACTTCTCTTTAATAATATTGTCTTATTGGATTGATATGTTTCGACGAAATCGAAATGAAATTAATAATTGTGTATAATGACCAATTAAAACCATATGATGTGCATAATCAAAATTGAGAGTAATTTTTAAATTAATAAAAAAGTAAGTGGTCCTAGACTTGAGGGCAAAATACCATATTTAAATACAGAAGAAAACAAACTTAATAAAAATTAAATCAGTGTATGAGATCATTAACTAGTAGTACTAAAGTAGTTGAAAAATTGCTCTTGATCGAGTCTGGTACCTGTGACTGCTACACAAGATCCGCAGATCCCTCTACATATATCCTCATTATTCGTTCTTATCTCTATGACAAATTATTTAAAGTAAATCATAACAACGCTAATTCCTCCCTCTTTCATCTTTCCGCTGGTGTACCTCTGGGTAGTATCCCTGGTTATACCCTTTTTACAATTTTTACAGCCATCCCAACCCTTCTTAACACTATACTCTACTCATCATTTATGCCGTTGGAATTTTTCTATTATCACTGTCATCCACCAGGAGTTCATTATTGCATTTTTTATCGATCTGGCCAAAACCAGATACCAATCATTCCATGATAAACTTCGCAATCACCCAAACCCATTTCTTTCTTTCTAACCTTTTCTAGCTTCACCTTCATTATGTGATAATCCTCCGAGGCATCTGACAAGAAGATATCCTCGAAATATTATTGGAGTTCTATCAATGAGCAGAATCTCCACATCAACTTTACTTGTATATATTTTTATTACAGTTGTTAGTATCAATGGATAAATTTAATATATAAAAATGAAGATGGTCCTAGACTTTTAACCGGCAGAATACATAAATACAAACGAAAACAGACGTAGTTTAAAAATTAAATCGGTGTGTATGATCAGTTGAACTAATTTTTTTTTTTCTGAAACAGTTTGTTTGCCTCACTTTAACCGTTTTAAAAGGATACAGCTTTTATTAGTTATTTTTCATTATTCCTTTTTATATCTGTTAGGTATTCATGTTTTGTGAATGCACATTCCCTTTTAGCAATCTGAAATCCCATACGATGTATGCTACATTAAACTCTTAAAGACATATGACTGTTCATAATATGTACTCTAAGTCCT
>NW_027108185.1:31483-33764 GCF_000696795.3 Halyomorpha halys
CACATTCCCTTTTAGCAATCTGAAATCCCATACGATGTATGCTACATTAAACTCTTAAAGACATATGACTGTTCATAATATGTACTCTAAGTCCTTTAAACTCGTTTCTAACTTACTGGATTACTTGCTCTGGAGTACTTCAATTCTTCAAGTACCAGAAATGAACTATCTCATGTGGAAAAGTGCTCTTGGATCTTTTGTAGAGAAACGTTCTTGTAAAGTATCTATAGAAATGTTTTTGAGGTTTATTGTGTTAGAATTGAGTAATTATTATTTTTTCTGATATAAGTTTGCCATTAATTAGCTAATTATTAATAAATATTATTAGTTATGATAAAAAAATAAACTTGGTTTTATATACTGCAGCATATTAAATCCGATGGTAATAACAGCTTCATCCCAGACGATGTAGCCCAAGAGCCAAAGAGGGTAAAAATAAAAGTTATTTAGACCCATTTCTAATTACTTTTATAAAAATAAAATAATCTTTAATAATCCAAATTGATGACTCTGACAATCATAGTGTGGGATAATATATAATAGAAGCTGTTCTAAAAGTTAAAAAAAAAATGTGTTATTTTATGTTAGAAAAAGTTTTAGTCTTAACCTAGACTGTACAAGAGACATAATAAATGTCACTAAAAGTAAATATTTGAGTATTTAACGTGCACACCCCTTTTATTCTTTATTATTCCGTCAGTATACCAACCCAAAGGTTGTCATATCGAGTCCTGGTCCCACCCGGGCTTTTTTAAAGTATAAAACAATACAAAACTCACTCACAACCTCCCCCCGGACATTTGTGAGGCCCGTTAGACAATGAGCGGCAATCACAAAAATAGGCGTGGCAGTGACGAACCCACCCTACGAAAAAATCACGTCAAGAAACGTGCGATGTATTTCCTAATGCATCGCGCGAGAACTTAGGCCTCCATGGTATGTTGCCCATATGAAAATAATAATAATAATAAATTGACTCAAATATGAGCTCTAATAAAACTCTTCACTTTCAGTTGTTCTCTACTAATACGTTTTCAAATAATAGAATAACACTAACTTCAATGATCCAAATTTCTCTTAACTTTATTTTAAAACTTCCAACGTTTCGTCCCTTAGGCCATTTTCAAGGAGACAAGCTCATTCATTAAATTTTCTCAATTCATTTAAAATATATTTGTTTTGCAGGCTAATTGCCCTCGTCTACTAAATAATACTTTAATAGGTTTAATTGTTAGTATCATTGATGTGGTTGATTGAAAGAAAAACATTTTTAGATGGATAGTTTTAAATTGAGAATGTGGTTTATATATGACAAGGACAATTGGTCTGCAGAACAATGGCATTTTAAATAAATTGTGACAATTAACAATTGTGACAATGATTGAGGTTTTCTCCTTGAAAATGCCCTAAGGGCTAAAAATTTGAAAGTTTTAAAATAAAAATTTGAGAATAATTTGGATGATTTAAGTTGTTGTTATTATTAAAAAAAATATTCTTCTAAATATTCAATTTATTTTTTTAAATAATTAATCAATCAACTTGTTTACCTGTTATGAAAAAAAGTACAAACTATGGAACGATTTTATAATTACTTTAAGGAGTTTATAATTAGATTATATTGTTTTTCAAATCGAAAACAAGTTTTCGGAAATAAAAGTAGATGTATAGATTTATTATATTCAGTAGAAATGCCAACATATTAAGTTGCAGAAAGTAATAAAGAATTGAAAAAATAAATAAATTTATAAACAAGAGTTCCAACACGAAGTTGACGTTAAACCGGAGTGCGCAGGCGTCAGCTTGATAGGCGTTGCCATAATTATTAATTAATTTAGTCATTAATTATAATTTCACTTAAGCTATTCAAGCCTTTCAGTTAGCTGGATGACTAACTTCAACGTAACAAAAAAAAATTATTCTTAGAATTTTTAATGTTTGCATTAGGTATATGGTCGAGAACACAATATAAATTTTAGCTCACTATAGTTATATTTCTTCCATGCTCTTGCTAAATAATAATTAAAAATTCTGGAAAGAGAAATCTTATTAAAAGTACTCTTCTAAAAACTATTGAAATTAAAGTAAAAATCTGTCAATTAAAAGGCTCATTTGGGAAATTACAGTGGGAAAATATTGTCACTGTGAATAATGAAAAATATTTATTTTGAACCGAGCGAGAAATAATTTCAACTCAAAATGAGGTGGAATTTGAAAGATGTGTGATGCGCCACCACGCTTGGTTTTTTTATTTCTATATTTTATATGAGCCATTCTCCCAAAA
>NW_027108185.1:33814-39033 GCF_000696795.3 Halyomorpha halys
ATATGAGCTCTAATAAAACTCTTCACTTTCAGTTGTTCTCTACTAATACGTTTTCAAATAATAGAATAACACTAACTTCAATGATCCAAATTTCTTCCAAAAAGCCTTTCAGTTATCAGGATGACTAAGTTCAACATAAGAACAAAAAGTTATTCTTAGTATTTTTAATGTTTACATTAGGTATATGGTCAAGAACACAATATAAATTTGACCTCACTATAGTTTATATTTCTTTTATACTCTTGCTAAATAAAAATTAAAAATTCTGGAAAGAGAAATCTTATTAAAAGTACTCTTCTAAAAACTATTGAAATTAAAGTAAAAATCTGTCAATTAAAAGGCTTATTTGGGAGATTACAGTGGGGAAATATTGACACTGTGAATAATGAAAAAATGTATTTTGAACCGAACGAGAAATAATTATAACTCAAAATGAGGTGGAATTTGAAAGATGCGTGATGCGCCACCACGCTAGGTTTTTTTTATTTCTATATTTTATATGAGCCATTCTCCCAAAAAATACAAATTTAAGTCCCAATGATATCATAGTACCTGTGTGACATTGTCAGTACTTAAACTGCATTCACTGGTCAAAACACAACTTCAACTTGTCCAAGGATTTTTATCTCATTATTAATTTGTTTATAGGTCTAAAAGTTAAACATAATATGTTAATAATTATCTTCCTCACCTGTTCCACAGCTCGAGTTACTGACTTTGATAGCTGAAAAATATTTTTATTTTTTTTTCCATTTAAAACGTCTCTTTTTCTTCGATATGTGTGTGGAAAGTCTTAATTATTTATGTTTAGGATATATTGTGCAATATGTCGTATAAAAAGTTATGATCTATAATCTATCTGTCCCATAGACGCAACCTATTTCTCTCATTTTTTTTAAAATTGGACACCAACGCTTTGGAAATCTTTATTTTATTATCGTTCAATGCTGGCAACAGTGGATAATCTATTTCACATAACTTCTAGCTCTAGTTCCCTTATGAATGTGTTTATATGAGCGAAATCAGTGAGTTTTATTTCACCTCCAATCTCCCTTACACAGTTATATTTCCTGAATAGTGGGTTTGATTCAGATTATATTATAGTTAATTTCTGTGTTTATAAGGTAGTCCAATAACATATAAATATAGTTGATAACAGATTCACATGGAATGATCCAGTTTAATGTAATCCTCAAAACCTATCTCCCTCACTGTTGAGATGTAACAAAGGGTATTGTTGTGACAATCGTATGGGAATAAAAAGATTAATGTATAGATATTTCCGCTTGTATATATGTACGTATGTATGGGATTACCCAGTGTGGGGAAGTGAGGCTGCTGAAGCGAAAAAAAAATTAATAAAAATTTAAATAAGCAAATAATTTTTATAAAATTATTTTAATTTATAGGGAAGTGAGGCTGCTGTAGCGAAAAAAATAATTTAATAAAAATTTAAATAAACAAATAATTTGAAAAAATAAAGCACTGCTACAATTATGTATACATTTATATATTTTTAATATTGTTGTGAAAAAAAAAAATAACCATCAGCGTTTGTTGAATTTTGAGAATGTTATATCTCTCTTATAGTTTCTTTAAAAATCAATTTCATATTTGTTTTTTTTTTAAACCTTGGAAAAAAATCATAGGGAGATACAGTTTTTTCGCAATGAAATCCGAACCATGTAATTTGTATGAAATGGCCCATATATTTATTCCAATGCTTGGAGTAGTTAATCAAGCGCTTGCTTCCTCATCCCTTTGAGTTAGAAACACGCCTTTGTTTCTTCGCGGAAAGCATTCTAAATATTCTGTTTGAAGTGAAGCGTCAGTCGGTGGGGATTCTAACGTCGGCTTTACACCTGGACCGGAGCTGTTTTAACCGCTTAGCCATTAAAAAGGAAAGGCAGTACCTTTTATGATCGACTACAAACTGAGAATGGTTTGACTGCCAGCTTAAAGCGAGCAACTACCTTCCTGTAACTGAAATGTTTAAACATTAATATTTTCTCTCAGGGTACTTAGGAACAATTTATTTGCCTCATTTCGACGTTACTCTAAAATTTTTTATAGCAAAGCAATAGTTAATTCTTTTACGAGTTTTTCCCGTTATCGTAAAGATTAATACCCGAATGAACTTTCCTTACTGTCTTGCAGCATTTTATCTTTCAAAAATACAATAGCGAAAAAATACTAGATTATACTAGGGTGAAAGTACGAACTTTTCTTTGCTTATAATCCCTAAAATTAAAAAGAAATAAATAACGCTTTATTAATTTATTAGAAATACTTCATTGTGGATCTTAAGAGGTCCAGTGGATGCTCTCAGGTTTGTAAAAAACAGCCAATTGCATCTGGAATTACAAATTACAAGTTACCTACAGTTAAAGGAGCAGTGACCTACAACCAGGGAAACCCAACCACAACCCGAAAACTGAAGCCCAGGCTACATTCTGTTATAAATTTTATATTTATCAGTTCTGATATTGTTACTCTAAAATTTTATTTTATCTTAATTTCTTTTTTTTCTCTCTTCATCTTTTTCTTAAATTCACTTTTTTTCCAAGTCAATTATTTATTTTGTTAAATCCCTAGATGTCATTGTTTTTGTTATTAACTTTACTTTTATATTTTATTAAGAATTATTATTTTAATCTATTTATTTATCTTATTTTTTGTGTTATTTATAACATTTTTTTTTATTGTTAGGAGTGTCTTTTGTATGAGACTATACCTCCCTGCCATAATCAATTGTTAAACAAAAATGTATCTCTTACATTAAACATGTAAGGCCCACCAGGCCGATCTGGTAATTAAAAAAGAAAAAAAAACTAAAGCTTTCGGTTTTGCTAGGATGTATTGAGCAGCCATCAGATTCAAGCTGACGCCATAAGTGGCATTGGCGTATAAATTCGTTCTTTAAACAAGAAGTGGTTCCACCTTTTAGTGATTCATCGACAATTGACGGAAGTGTGAGTAAAAAGTGCATTACTGTTCACTGATAAGCTTGGAAATGGTTTTTGCAGGAGGTCGTCCGCCTATTCGTCTGAAAATGAAGACCGTCGGATTCAAATAGTATAAAAAGATTGTAGGAAAATCGTAAAAAGAACGAAGTATCACACTCTCTTCTGATTCCTTACATTTGTTAACTGATAATTTGGCGGGCTGAAATTTTTGGTGGGGATTGAGAATCGTGTAAAAAATATCATTAAACAAATGACAACCTTATTAAAAATAGAGCGATGCTCCAACCTTCATATTGTGCATTTGGTTTTAAAAATAAACGTTTCCTCAATATTTAAGAAATAAGGGGACGTCATTGATCCTTCCTATGATCCTTATTCCTATTTAGAGATACAAAGTCGAACTTTATAGCTATATTTCTCCTGTATAAAATCCTTACAATCCAAAATCCTTTGAACAACCGAATTAAAGAATCTACAAAGACCTGAATACTCCGATTGTCGCAGATTTGGCCCGAAATAGATATATATCCTTTGATAAAAAAAATCCAAAACCATTAGTTAGTAACCATTGATCTCAATCTATTCTTGGTATTCCGTATTCCTCTCCGGTGTCTGAAAAGAAGGCGGTCACTGGGCCTACTATGATATAATAGTCATTGAAGTACTGTTCTAGTGGTAATTTTTCCTTCAGCTATTATCGTGTTTTATAATTCAAATTTACATATATTTTTAATTTAATACATAACTATCTGAATTTAACCGATTCCTTCATAAACCAATCCTGCCTTAAGATATAAAAATTAAAATAGTACTTAGTCCAGTATTTTTATCTCTGAGGTTTAGCAAATAATGCGCTCCCCCCTCTTCAGCATGTATAATTTATTTATTCATACAATATTTGTTTCATGGGAATAATCATTTACAAATAGAGCCTATCTCCAAATATAAAATTCATAACATTATCACTAAACCCATTACATTTTTTTTGGTGAGTTCATATTATCGAAAGTAGGCTATTAATTCATAACTAGGCTATTCTCACATACACGTCGTCTAGTTTGCGAGACTTGGTCACTATTTCGACCAAAGGGTCCCCAAAATTTGTATTTTCGTTGATTATATTCGAAATTTCACACGATCATAATACTTCCCCATATTACATATTTTATATAGGGACTTGACGGTCGTGCGGGATGTGGCGTAGGTCCCAGAGCGCCTGGTTCAGAACGTTGTGCGTTGGATTTCAATCTGGGATAGTTAATATTTATTTCTCGGCGGTCCGGAGTAATGAATCTTTACACTCCCACCTTGGTTAATACATGGCAGCAACTCTGTTAACCAGGGGTTGGAAAAAAAGCAAAATCACTTGCCGGACTATTCCCCTCCCCATGTACCAATACCAATATATCCTATAAATTGATAATTGAAAGTAAAAATTAAAAAACATAACAATTATACAGAAATATTCGTAAAAAGCTTTTATTTTTTTTTTTTACGTTCTTACTGTTTTATAACAATCTGCTTTGAATATAAATTGCAATTTGAAAACCAATTTACATTCTTCTTACATATATATGCAATAAAATACATCCAATACACACGTATTACATCTTCACCATCTTGTGACATTCAAAAGTAGAGCTGTCAATTCAATTTATTCCCTTTTTCAATAATACACAATTATATTTTGTCTGCTGATTTAATAAATCATTAGGAAAGCCACTTTACACTTGTCAAAATACTTAAAAATAATATAAGAACATTTTTTCTTCTAAACTTCACTCACTCAGAGTTTCAGAAGAAGTATTTTTTTTTTTTTTTTTTTTTTTTACTAATTTCTTTTTTCCGTCTATTTCAGTTTCAATTGAAAACCCAAAGACCGTACTAACAAGACTTTGTGAGCAAAGGCTTAGACGTCGGCTTTAATTTCCCATTATTTCGAATGCAGTAAACTCTTCTTTAGTGGAAATTGCTCGAACGCGGTCTGTAATATTCTTTCCAGTTTTATAGGCACGTTATGGCTTCAAAATCGTTATGGAGAGGAAAAAAGATAGCAATTTACTATAAAGTTCTACTTTTATTTTTATAGAGTTATATATCGTATTTTAGAAAATCTATTAGAATGAGTTCCTGAAAATTAACTAGATGAACTGCGTGGGATAGTATATAAGCTCATTATTAATTATAAATATTTTTTTAGTTGATTTATAAATAAAAAAAATATTTTTTTCGTTTAATCTTTATAAAAGATTC
>NW_027108185.1:39083-39936 GCF_000696795.3 Halyomorpha halys
GATAGTATATAAGCTCATTATTAATTATAAATATTTTTTTAGTTGATTTATAAATAAAAAAAATATTTTTTTCGTTTAATCTTTATAAAAGATTCTTATTGATCAGGTCTATTTTTTTGTTTAATTTTTATTTAAAATAATATATATAGCTAATATAACACAATAATATATACACAAAAATTGAAGTTTTGTTAGTCATTAATTCATTAGTTACAACAAATTATGGCGGAAGAATGAAATTGCAGATGTTATTGCACAAAAATGCGGTCTCTCGTCATAACTTAACATTATGCCATATTACGGTGAAGATAAAATTGAGGAAGGATTAAAATCTTTCGAAGATTTTTTAGTTCCTACCTACACTACCTAAAGATTATATCCTAGATATAGAAATCCAAGAATGAAATAAGAAATTTAAGGTCATTATATTAACATACTTAGAAGTGCTCTAAAAGGTCATGATTGCTAATTTTTATCGATTCATTAATTTTTAAAAAAGATATCGAATATCAAACGGACTACTAAGTTCTAGAGCACTGAAAACAATTTTTCGTTTAAGTGAAACCTAAATGGTGTGAATATATTTCGTAAGAGATCGAATCAAAAACGGCAACAAATAAAACTAATTGAGCCTTTTATTTTTAAACTTATTTATCCATTCAAGTGTTTTCTGTAACCGGTTTTTTAAACAAGAAGTGGTTCCACCTTTTAGTGATTCATCGACAACTGACGGAAGTGTGAGTAAAAAGTGCATTACCGTTCACTGATAAGCTTGGAAATGGTTTTTGCAGGAGGTCGTCCGCCTATTCGTCTGAAAACGAAGACCGTCGGATTCAAATAGTATAAAAAGATT
>NW_027108185.1:40076-46815 GCF_000696795.3 Halyomorpha halys
ACCATGTATGTGTAATGTAAATATGTCCGATTACGGATTGATAAGTATGCTGTGTGAGATAGCAACCTAATGTATTTAGGCAGCATAGATGAATAAATAAAGTATTTCTCTCTCTTTCTCTCTGTTATTAACGATTTATGGATTTGGAGCAGTTTTGGTTCTAATTTGTGTCCTTAATGATCCTAAAGCTACTTCTAATATTTTATTTAAATTGGTTCAGTAATTTATGAGAATAACGGGCTGATTTTTATAAAAGGTAAAGATTTTTATGTTATTATTTTTTATACTGATAACCAGGGTAAAAAATGACCTCAGAGAGACAAATCTAATTATATCCAGGAAAATTCCGCTGACGAGCAATGGCCGTAACGATCTGGGGTCATCATCCTGTTGTCCAGGCCAAACTCCTAAAGGACTGCAAATGGGATAATTCTAATTAAATATTTATAGTTATAGCTATGCTTGGCTATGACTAAATACACTGTTACAAGAGTGTGGTATAATCTTGATTAATTATCCACTACATTAATAATAAATTTTAAAATTATGTCGTAAATTAAGTTTGTAGAAAGTCTAATTGAATAAATTTAAAGCAATTTTCTTGAAATAAAAGTTGAAAAAGAATAAATGAGTAATAATTACATAATTGGTTTAAAAATATATGAATAAAATAAATATTCAAACAAATAAAACGAGCTTGAAAATCTCCTTTTCAAACTCGACTCAGAACTAATTTATCTATATCATAGAAAATTTAGTTATGATCATGGGAATTATGAATGCTGTCTCTCAACTACCTTGATTCCATAGCATCAATTTTTTTTTCGGTGATTCATATAATCTGAAAAAGTAACATTTAGGGGGGTCCTTTTGTGTGTTTTAGGAGACAGAAAAAATAAAAATGCTATAGATTTTATAATAGCATGTTCGCCCATCGATTTATTTTAAGACTTCTGATTGTTAACGTATTAGGATCCCCTTATATGTTTCTTGAGACGCAGAAACTGAAAATGATATCGATTTAAAGATTAAGTATCGATTTATTTTAAGTTTTCCGATTTATAAGATATTAGGGCCCCTCATATGTTTTCATAGGTGCTGAGAACGAAAATAGAATCGATTCTATAATAGGGCTAATAAAAGTTGATTTATTTAAACTTTTATTATTTATAAGATATTAGGGTCCCCTAATATGTTTTCGAAGGTGCTGAGAACGAAAATAGAATCGATTTTATGGTCGGGCAGCATTCCATCATTTGTTTCTTTATGTAGTATGGTAAAAACATAAAATATTTCTATCCAAAGTCAATACATCTACTTTTCAAAGTTTTAATTCAAAAAGTATAATGGGGTTATCTTAAGTAGAAAAGTTTTTTATTTATCTATTTTTTGGTGTTTATAACTGTAAAATATATCCAACTAGTAAATTTGATGTTAGTTATACAATGCCTTGATACAGACATGTGAAGAATCTACCCAACAAGAAGTGCTTGAGGTCATCTTCTTTTCAGACATCAAGGAGAATCATTAATTCAGAATAAGAAGTCAGGCTAGAAACAAGTCGGTTTGAATGGTTGGAAAGTTTATCATAGAAGGATCGGTATCTGGTTTTGGCAAAATCAACAATATATGGAACATTGTTGTCTTGATTTGTGATAAAGTTAGGAGCATTATGGATTTTAAGAGGGATTTCGGACTGTAAGGATTGGCTATGAAAGGAATTCGAAGGTTTAGGGAAGTCCCAAAGCTCAACTTCGTAAGTCTAGATAAGCTTCATACAAATAAGGACTTTTGCCTTTTGTCCAGTAAGTACTGTAATAGTCGAAATCGATGAGCATTTTTTAGTCTCTTCAGACTTGTATGAGAATTACAAGTCATTCATTTGTACAATTGGGATAATATAGGAAGAAGTGGGATAATATTTAAGGATACTGTGGGGCAGGAAGTCGTAGGTATACGATGATGGGTGAAGGTGTTTTGGTGGGCTTTATTAGAATTAATTTTAATTCTCTAGGTTTGACATCATTATAATTATGAAAAAACGCTCTCTATCAAAAGTCAATACATCCACTTTTTGAAAGTTATTATTTAAAAATTATAAAGGGAGTATTTCGAGTAGAAAAAGTTTTATTCGAATTGTTGATTTGTAACACTTACTTAACAGGGAGACATTTAAATTTTTACAGTCAATGTGTTTTTGCAGTTGAATTTTTGGTAGTGAAGAAATACCATTACTTTTTACAAGTTGATATAAGAATTCTCATTAATATGGTATGTTACTTGCATAAGTATCTACAAACGGATATGACATTAAAGTAACAGACACGATTCTTGCATCCGATACAAAGAAGATGAAGGAAATGGTATAAGCCGTGAAATAAAGTGAAAAGAGGAAGGTGGGTGGATATTGGGCGGCATCTGGGGGCTGTCATAATAACAAGAAGCCGCGGACCTTTCGCCTGACGTCGGGTTATCCCTTTGGGATCTCCCGAGGTCTCCAATCCTTTAGCTACCTAACTCTGATTCAATTCTTCTGGGATCGACCAATTCCATAGCCTACATAACCGCTCTTCTATAGTTACAGAAATATGTGTAAATAATCACAGCTTTTAAGAATTGGATCAATTCTGTATTGGTTTTTGTATTGTTATTTTTTTTTTCTATTTTCAGAATATATTTTTTATAATAAGAGGCCAAAAATTTAAAATTGAATTATTTAACAGTTAACAAGGTGTTGTCACATAATTAATTTCCATACCGGTAACAATTGGAATCCTATATTTGATATATTTTTCAAATTTATTTAATTTATTTTTATTGTTCTAATAATTAATAAAAATGTATTGGAACTACACTCCTTGAATCATCCTTCCTACTGTTCTTTACGGATCCGGAACGTGGCCTCTCACACTAAGAGAGGTACAATGCCTTGAGTTTTTCTTCTTTTTGTTTTTTTAATTTTTTTTAAACAAAGTATTACGTAAAATATTTGGACTACAAAAAGATGAGTTAACTGAAGAATTCAGAAGGTTACAGAACGCTGAATTAACGGAACTCTACCCAGTAAATATAATTGAGTTTATTGCATTATGGCATAAATGATGAGGGTGTAAGGTTGCAGGGGTTAGCGACGAACGGATCTCTAATATTTTGATTAACACTGAACCGACGGGTAAACGTCCGAGGGTTTGACCAAAGCTTAGATGGGAGGATGGAATGAAGACTGATCTAGTTAGCTCGGGAATCATCGTGCTGATCCGTGTAGCCAGCGATTAGTGGCGTATGCATCGAGCCTTTGGGTTTGCTTAAGCCTTAAGTGTTTTCATCAAATTCAAAACAAGAGTAAATGCAGGATTTTCCAACAGCGGCTTAAATATAAAAATGTTAATAAAGTAATTCTGGAATTCTGGGTGTTCTGTGTACGTATCTTTTTTTTTTTTTTTTTTTTTTTTTTAATAATGCTTTATTTGCTCTGAGACAAGTCCCTTTAGAATAATACAGAGTAATCTACAGATGAGGGTTGAAGAGCCTCAGAGTTACTTAAACAAAAATACAAACAAATATAAATAGTCATTATAAAAATGATTATAAGTTGCTTTCTCACTTTAATCAGCTGAACAATAAAAAAAATGAATAAATAAAAAAAAAGAAAAAAGAAAACGATGTAAAAATAATAAAATAAAATAAACGAATAATAATGAAATTGATCTTATAAACTTCAGTATTAATACTCAAATTAAAAATACATCTTTTTTTGTAAAAATTAATAAGGATATTTATTGGATGGAACCTGTAAAAAGTATAAAGACAGGTCCCTCTCATAGGGTCACTGTGTAGTGGAAAAAGAGAATAAAAAAATAAAAAACCGGGATTTTGTACTGCGAGTATTTTTTAAAAGTGCAATAAGTACCTCATACTAACTGTACAATTTTTTTTATCCTATTTTTCTTAAAACTACGTATTTTGACTTAATTCCCTTCATGCAGAAACCCTTGAATAATTCATGTAGTTATGTTAGCTAAGTAGTTTTAACATTATAAATTAAATTTTCATGCCATGACTAGAATTTAATTTTTATTTTAAATGAAATAAAATAAAAAGCTGTATAAAAAAATAAGTAGCAATCTAATATAAAGGAAGGTGCGGCAAATATTTATTAGATTCTTATTAGGCATCTTTATAAAAGCAAGGTTACAGACTCTTTCAATTGATATATGATATTTTCAATATGCAATTTTACCTAATAATATTATTTATACCATACTCATGAAATGTTTTCAGGTGCTGTACAACCTCCTAGGAGAGAGCTTGGGGAGGGAAGGCCGCCACGAAGAAGCTGAGCGATGGTTCAAGGCAGCGCTCTCTGCCAAGCCTGACCACGTCCCAGCTCACCTCACCTACGGCAAGCTTCTTGCCAAGAATGTAAGTACCTGTCCAAAATAATAACTAAAATCTTTAAATAATAATAAGTAGATGTGTAGTTATATTTGATGAATGGTTACCTATATTTAAACGTAAAATTTGAACCAATATTTTTTTTTACTTCGTATATAAAAAAAGAAACATGCCTTCAGTAAGACAAGCTATTGTATAGTTATTTTAAGCACCTCCTAATATAACACCGTTACATCTAATAAAAATAACATGGAGTTATCACAAAACTATTTACTTGGTAAACGTGTTATTGGTAACTTAATTTATTAATGTTTTAATAAAATGGATTTAATCCAACTTGAGTCTTAAAACAATTTATATTTATTTATAAGTCCGACGTTTTGGCCAATTCAGCAATCCTCAAGTACAAACTATCATATACAACTTTTACTATAAATATGATTTTAAACAAATAACTATATTATTAATAAATTATCATACCTTAATACAATTTTAGAACCACATTAACTTTAAAAAACTTCTTGCAGGATATTCTGCCCAAGCCATTAATTTCAGTCTACAATTACCCTATGAAACATTAAAAAATTTGTGAATCATATATATTTTTAATAAGCAAGCATTGCTTATACCTAATTACCTATTTTGTCAATTCCTCACATTAAATTAAAATTTAAAACTTTTAATCATTACACTCTGGTCAGACATTTAATTTATTTATTTATAACTCTATTTTGGTTAAATTTCTTTTATTACTACAATTTATATCAAGATTAATTATAATTATCAACATATTTTATTCCATATTTTTTATAAATTAAAATCTGTACATCGTTGTTCAGATTTCTTGTGTCTGTTTATAAAATTCACTTTTTCTAATATGAAAATGGACTCGAGTATTTTTCTTTTTAATGTATTAATTTTTATATTATTTTATTTTATTTATTAATTTATACCTGTCTTCAGATTAAATACAAAGAGCAAATGGGATATCTTGCAAAATTACGTCACGAGTCATGATAGAGACCGGTACTCATTGCTACCTCCTCTTGTCCCTTTAGTTGATTTATTTAGCTAAGGGGATCTCTCATCCAGCTCCTCTTTAGTCTTTGTTATGTGCAATCGGGAATTTTGGTGGTAGCCATATATTTTACTAGTTTATTGGTGTGGTAGTACTGTTTGTTATGAAATATCTTGTATAATGTTTTAAAGTGATCTTGTACAGTAGGTGTAAGTCTGTGTGGAGTGCTCTGTTATTTACGTACCATGGAAACCGTGTAATATGACCTAGTATTTTAAAATGAAATGTTATTATTTTAAAAACCACCTGGGCCTGATTATTTAACTTCGGAGTGTGGTTAATTTCAAAAAAATAATTTCGCATTTTTTAAAAATTTTATTTATTTAATTTTTTTACATGGGTTGGAAATTTCAAGATTTAGTCTAATTTGCTTGTGTTTCTTTTTTTAAAATATATTTTTTATTTTTTAAATATTTTCTTCAAGTAAATTGAACTTATTTTTTTCTAGACTTCAACTAAATATTTAAAATATGTTGGGAAATTACTATTATTTACTTATCTTACCCCCCGACGTTTACAGTTTGTGCTAGCACTCCTTTGTGTACCCTCTTCTCTTTTATATTATTTCCCAGGGGGGACATTCTGCACAGCACTAGCTAATATTTCCCAGTAATTGCACGCCGTCTTCTCTGTACACTCATTAAAAGTTCAAAACCCCGAGGGAGACCCGAAGGGGAGGAATACTTATTATCCTGTCAATTCACAGACACAAATCAATTTTTGTCTGAGCCATGTAATACATTACTGAATTAAAAAAATAGTCACAAATATTTTTTATTCTTTAAGTACGTTTCGTTAAGAGAATATAATTCGAGGGTTCATTATTAATTAATTAAAATTCTTTTTTAATAAATAAACTAATAATCACTAGATTAAATGTAAATATGGATTTTAAATCATCAAAACCAAAATATCTACAAGATTTTTTATGTTATCCCATAAAAATAATTAATCAATATAATCTCACTCTGTGTTTAAATAATAAAGATTAAATTCATTTGATATTTGGATATAATAAAATTTATTCAAAGATATGCTTATTTTATTCCATTCATTTATATTTATTGTGATTTTCATTTATAATAATGCCTAAATTGGTAAAACAATAATAAATCAATAAATTGATGGCTTCGTTATTGAGGTTATTTATTTGTATTTACAGGTCAGTTCCAAATAACAGTTATAGAGTCAGAAAAATGGCGGGGCTTTTTTAAAAACCTGCATCGCGCATTCACCTACTTCCTGAATGTCAAACCGTCTTTTGAA
>NW_027108185.1:46997-63200 GCF_000696795.3 Halyomorpha halys
CATATGTATAAAAATTAATTAATGTATAACCAAGCAAAAATAAATATCTGAATTCAATATGTGAACTGGTTTATTATTTCGAATATATAACATTGGATTGATTTGAATTTATATTTATGTAATATTAGCATAGAGTATACGTTGTCACGGAAATATGTCGCCTCGGCGCCTACACGGGCACGGTTTTTTTTTCAAACTAAATTAAACATTGAAAAAAATATATTGATATTTACCATACAATTAGCTTTCAAACACTAGCTATGTATTTACAAAAATGTAGATATTTTATGGGCATCAAAACATCCCAACCAAGCTCCCTGAATTTCTGGCGAGTCACTACAGATGTGTGTACCCTGGCGTTGTCTTGATGGAACATGACAACACCTCTTCTGTTGGTCAATAACGGCCGTTTCTGGTCAATCGCTAGCTTCAAACGGTCCAGTGGTTGACAATAAAGATATGAATTAAGTGTTTGACCATTTGGAAGCAACTCATAATAAATGATTCTAATACACCAGGTATTCCATAAAATAATATTAACCGTGCTCTTTTTTTAGGCAATCAATAAAAATTATTTGCTCAGAATTTTTTTATGAAGCAAACACAACAGGCATCCAAAATTTTAAAAGAAACCTCTGTTTCAATTGAATGAAAGAGATCTTACGTACACACAGAGGATGGTTAAAAAGAAAGACTTTATATTTGAGAAAATGTATTAAAGAAGTATAAACAAAAATTCCGGTTTCCGCTCAGAATAATTCTTTATGTTAATAATCAAAAATTCATTTTAAAGAAGAAAAAGGTCTACTTTTTGGAGGAGAAATGACGTAGGAAAATTAAAGGAAATAACTAATAGCGGCTTCTCAGAAAAGATTAAGACATTATTGACTGAAGTTATGGATATAAGAACAAAATCAAAACAGGAAGAGTTTCTACTTAAATATGAAGAGGAGATAAAGAAGTAAAAAATAATACAGACACTGGTGTAGCTAGAGTCTCAATAAGTACTCTCAAGTATAATAATTATATATGAAATATATCAGTCTGTCATGTCAATGCCATAAGGCTAGTTAGTTGAATACAAAAATTGAATTAAAAATAATTCCATTTAATGTTGATGTGTACCACCCTGAAAATTCGGGACTGGAATAGCTATCAATGCTGTGAAGCCTCCGATCGAACTTCGAAGAAAACAAATGGACCTCATTTACTTTTTTTAAATCTACTCAAATAAAAACCTATGAATGAATTGTTTCCAAAGCATCTAAACCAGCAGCAAACCGACTTAACAGACAGCACATCGTTTAAAGTCAGGGTTTCTACTTTGCCGATCAGTTTAAACATAGAAATACTTAATTTGCAAGAGACTTTAATCCCACCATCTTATCCTTGGGGACTTCTCTCCCCTAAACTTTGTCCTTTCCTTTTAAGGCTAGATAAAAATAGCACTCCGCCATATCGGTATAAATATAAGTTACTTGGACTGCAAGAATAATTAGGTGATGCCGACTTCATTTATTTTGGCGGCTCCTAGAATTCCTTTGGTGTTGGGGCATCGATTGTGTGCTATGACTCTGTCACCGATACGTAGTAGCTATACAGCTGAAATTATTGCAATCTACAAGAGAATAAATGTTTTTCAACCCACAAATAAAATACTGGTCATCTGTACAAATTCATTGTTAGTCCTAGTTTGTTTAACAAATATTTTCTCCCAACAAAAAACAAGTGAGCTAAATCAAAATATATATAAGTCCACCAAATAGAAACGGTATTTCAGTGTTTCTGCTTGGGTCCCTGGGCACTACGGAGTAGCCGGTAACGCACTGGCTGATCGGGCAGCAAAGGTGGCGAGTTCTGAAGGAACTCCATACCGCGGAGTGCCTGTAGATGGCTTCATTGCCCTCATTTAGCAGAGAATTAAATTGGAATGGCAACAAACGTGAAAAATGTTACTGATAATAAATTACATACGACTCCCTCAAATCGTTGTTTGAATTCTCAGCAGACCTTCATTCAATTTTGTAGGATTGACAAACAGACTGTGGTTAAACTTTTTGAAATTCTCAGTCAATTTAATCAAATTTCACCTCAAGTTCCTCCCCCTTTTTAATAGTTACTATATATTTCAATTCGAAAAATAAGGAAATAATGTCCCATATGTGTGTGACGCCTTAAAATAAATGTTGGTGGATTGGCTAATAAACTAATTTATGACTCTTTTTTTTTTAATTTATAAAGTAATATGATGTATGAAACATTGTTCTTTAAATCTGAAACTTTAAAACATTAAAAGTACTTTAGTGATTTTAAATTAATTTGGATCGTAGCAAATAAAACTAAGACTACATGTAAGGCAAAAGGTGGAATGTTGTAAGGAATTAAAAATAGTACTATGTTCTTCATGATTTAAATAATCTTTGAAAACGACAATTTTCCAACTAGTAACGTAACGTCCAGACCATTCTTTACGCTCAAGGAAAGGGCGTGAGACTGGAATCCGACATGACATTGTCAGGTTCGAAATTACGGTTCCTTCGTCGCTTGAGGTGAGCAAGCTGTCTGCATCTGTCGGGCGATCACTTCTAGCCTCCTCATTGGACTATGCACATGACGGCTGTCTCAGAAGTGATATGCACCTCTAATGCAGTTGCTAGTTACAAGGGGTGGTTCTGTCCTGCACCTCGTCGATATGGCTTGATGGCACTTCTCAAGCGGCCATCTATTGAATTGAAATTGTTCTCAGTGATGGTCTTGCGACCCTGCGTTTGGTGACTAGAACTCATGTACATAATCCACATTGTTAAACAACATAAACGCTCATTATGATCGTCTCTCGTTTTTTCGCACTTCGAAAAAACGTTAATATTTAGATTGGTACTAGTTTTGTATGCAATAATTTAAGATGCTTAGTATCTTTTTATTCTACGTATAATAAATATATAAATATCGTGTACATAATCTTAATAAAAAATATAATTAGCAGAAGTACACTAAAATAAAGTAAAAAAAAAATTTAAATCTTCAAATGCCAAATAATAACGATTGTTTTGCACAGTGTAACTTTATTCATTTTTTTCTGTTTCACTATAGATGTGTCAGCCGTGTGGGACCGGGAGCCATCCAGGGACCTTTAATTGCTAAAAATCTGGCGGTCAAGCGTGATTCTGATCAAATCACCTCCTTGCTTAACCGTTGCTCTAGTAACAATACATCTTTATAAAGTACTATACTATTAACCCGTTTATCTGATATCTACCCTCCACCTCACCGAACTGCTGCGTTTGATAAATCGTTTTTTACCCGAGCTGCATATCTCTAGAACTCCATTACCTCTAACACACATCAAGTACCAACACTTTCCTCGTTCTAATCCCTTATATTTCATTAACTTTTGCTACAGCAATCTGACCCATTATTATAATAGTACAGATATTTTGTAATTGACTCTTTGTTTTGTTTTTACTTAGTAAGTTAGTTTTTAAATTATTTGTTTTTCTCTCTGTAAATAATTAATGAGTAAGTGTGGCCACACTATTTCATAGCCAATAAATGTTATTATAAAATTAAAATTGCCTTTGTAATTGTTCTAAAGGGACCAAGTCCCAGTATGAAAAACTATTTTTCACTTCATTTCATTCATAGGTTGTAGCGGTACAATTTTTTTTTTTTTACATTCTAACTTTAGTTAATTTTTTTTAAATTTGAATTTTTAGCTAAATGAATGGTACATTATAAGAACAGCAATAAAGTATTGTAGATCAAATACTTTCCAAGGAATTTCGATTCGTCTTCTACGGATTTATTATTAAACAAAACAGGCGTGCTAGCCAGAACACAAACACATTATTTATACTTTATTATGGATTTCTCATTTATGCAAAATATTCTTTATGTAGGTAAGGGGAAGTAAACATTACACGGATTATAATTTTTTTTTAAATAAGGATATTTTTATCATATTCTAATCGTGAACAAAGTCACTTTTTTTTTGTGATGATAGCTAAAATTTATCCTTTAAATGTTATTTTAAAATGTTCATCTCCCTTAATTTAAAAATAAATCAAAAATAACAACATATTATTAAGTCATTGACTATAAACTAACTTTTTACTAACGGGATCGTTTGGTAGTATTAAGATATCTAGGATATTATGGTCAGGTTAACAGTCAAAATTAAACATTATATATTTAGACTTTGATTTTTTTATTATGTAATATTACATTCTGTTTTATATTTATAAACAATATTTTTTGTACACGTCATAAAGTTGTTATAAAAATGAACAGTATGGCTGATAATTTGATTTCAATACTTCACTTTCGCGTTTTTTTTTACCAGGAAAATTTATCATGATAGTATAATATGACTTACTTTTTGCTAGTCTATCAATAGCTCTCTGAGTACACCTTGTACCGAAATATTGATATAAGGCTTGTCTACCTACGTAAAAAAAAAAAAAAAACACTAATTATCAAAAAACTTCAAAAAGGCACAGGGAAATTAAAAGAACATGTATAATTATTAACAATATTTACTAATTCAAAGAAGCTACAGATAATGATAGATTTAGAACTTACTTTGTTGCCTTAACAGTTGACATGGCTCTAACCAAGGAATTATAATTAGCTGTATATACTGACAAAAATAATAATAATGAGTCTTCAGTATGGGAATCAGTCAGGAGAGAGCGTTGTTCAGTCTTCGTTTGCTTCAAGTATGAAAATGCGGATTCGCATAGGCATGAATAGATAGAATAGATATATTCTTATCTACTTATTAGAATAGATTTATTTGGTAGTGTCATACGGTAAAAGAAGATACTGTATGACACTAACAAATATTCATGCTGACTTCGATGAGTCGAGTCATAACTGTTTCGTCCGGTGACGGAATTCCACCAAATCTACCAAAATTGGCTACGCGATCGATTTGTTGGCCCCCCTGGTATATATTAAGGAACTATTTGCTGAATTCCTTGTTTTAGTGGTGTACATTACAGTTACAAAGAATTGATACGATAAAATATGGAATATTGTGCTATAAGTTTATATAACATATTAATAATTTATTAGCAATACAGTAAAGTTAGTGATTTTTTTCTGATTTACTCTGATTTTTTTTTCAAATAAATAGACAATGCCTACACAGACAATATAGAAAAATAGTGTGATCAGTCACCTTCACAAATGATTCGTTGTTTATTTCAAGGGGGGGGGACCTACAAAATGTCATATCCGCAATTTTGCTTTTAAAATTGACCGGTATATACAAATGTCAATTTAACATTTTTCTTCTATGCCACTAATCATTTTTTTTAAATCATCTGATCTTCACATCTACGAATGAATTTTGAACATTCCTATCATCCTCTCTCTCACAGCTTCATCACTAATTTTCCTTTCCGCATCAGCAGGCAGTGAATTGGAATTCTGGACGCAACAATGACTACGGGAACATAAGCTCTTTGATCGGGGATTGGCTTTCAGCAACAGATCATTGGCGATTCATCTCATGACTCGAACATTGTACCACACCATTTTCCTCTCACAGACATGTTGGCTTGTTGCCTCGAAGGCTTAAATTATCCGAGAATCGCGTTGCTATGGTCGCAAATATTCATGTGGGGTTTGTAACTGCGGTTTACTGAGGTCAATAGAAACTTCCATAAACGTTCTGGCTGAAATTACTATTATATTATCACTATTCTCTGACGTTATTTTTGAAGATTTATTATTTCAATTTAGGTGTAAATTTTATGTTTTTTAATGTTACTTTGTTCATACATAATTTACGTTGCGGGGTGACTAACACATTTCCAGACTCATGCTATATTACAATCTTGATATGATTATATTGAATATTTAAAATATTTAATATCATAAACTGTTTCACTTTGACTTAACTTACAGAGTATATAGTAAGGAAATATATTTCGAAATCCTCTCAGCTATGAAATCCTCTACATATTAAAATTATTTATTACCAACGACTTTTTTTTCTTTCAAATTAACTGGGTTTTTTTTACTATTAGAGGACAATTGTTTGTTTTTTTAGGTCTACTAATGTCGTTATTCTTTGTTATTAATTTTATTTTTCTCTTTTATTAAGAAACCTTTTTTTTATCTTATTTTATTTTAATTATAACATAGTATATAGTTAGGAATGTCTTTTGTACGAGACTATAATAAATTATTAAAAAAGATATTTATAAAATGTAATGGTTACATCAACCAAGGCCCACCAGGCTGATCTGGTATTAAATAAATAAATATATTTATTTGTAAGATCTTAGAGATGTATGAGAACCCGAAACAAGGATGATGTAAAAAGATATTTAATCGAATATTATATGTTACATTTTTGTTTTTATACATGACAAGAAAAATATAATTCGTTACTATGGAAATCGGTACAGAATATGATTAAAATACTCACGAATCCAAATTAAAAATAATTTTTCATAAATTACTGGAAAATCCATTAATCATAAATATATATTTTTTTATATCAAACCTTATTCCACGCCTGAAGCAGAACGGTAAACATCATTGATAATTTTTACTTTATTGTGTTTATTTTTTTCAGAAGAAAAAATTCAGTTTTTCGTCTCATTCAGGCCAATTTGCATCGCCGCGTTTAAGAATAAGGTGAAACATTTTTTTTAAAAACCTGTAAATTTTAATCTTTTTCTTAAACTTAATTAAGATTAAGATTAAGGTTAATTAACATTAATCTGTTGGATGAGTGCTCAAAATTCTGATTATTGGTCATGTATTGATTCTTTACATATTTATAAGATTTGAACATTCAGGAAAGTAGTGTTACTTATGTTCTCGTTTTCACAAGAAGGATAAGCTGAAACATATTTTTTCTTGAGTTTCCTCCTTGAACTGGCATTGTTACCGTTGCCTTTCCATATCATTTACATCGACAAGATGCCTATGACAAGGAGATCGTTGTGAAGGCGAGATGATGGAAGATACGAGAGCGGGAGGCGGGCGACAGGCCGTGAATGAGATGTCAATCAGGCCCGGTACAAAGCCACTTGGGCTTCATCTACGTCACGGCGGCCTGTTTCCCTCCCCTTCAAATCCCCTCTCTCTTCCCCCCTCCACGTCCTGTTTAACATACCATCATGCTAATACTGCTTTCAGGTAATACAGGCTTTGTTCTCCTCTGGCGTCCCGTTCAATAGTGGAGATTCAATGCCTAATATCTCAGCCGAAAAATTAAACATTCTGACGGAAAATAAAGTTCGTTTACCTTCAATGAGGAAAATTCTTAAACTTAAAAATTTAATTATATACATTGCCTGGCAAGCTAAAGTGCCTCACTTCTTCTGGCTGAGTAGAGAAGCAGAATAAACAAGTGGTCATTGTTTTTTCACCTTTTTAGCCCAGATCTGATGCCATCTCAAAAATAGTCTCCATTTCGACTTTCAACTCGTTCACTATCACCAACATTAAGTAAAAGCCCTAGGAAACTGTCGGCATACCGAGAAATTAACGATCTTCAAATATTTCAGGCAAAAACATTCGGGGTTTTTAATAAGCTACTCGGTACGTAAACGACATAACTTCTAATCATCACATATTAATAACCACAAACGAACCAACTACAAACCATTCTATGACAAATTAAATTATTATTGTTGGGACGACAAACCGTGGAGGTCGAAGTCCTCGCGCGATGTAATAAGGAAATGCATCGCACGTTTCTTAACATGATTTTCATAGGGTGGATTCGACACTCCCACACCTATTTTTGTGAGTTCCATCCATTGGCTAACAGGCCTCACAAATGCCCGGGGAGAGGTTGTGAGTGGGTATTGTATAATTATAAGCTTGACAAAATCGCGGATAGAGCCGGGGACTCGACTCACAACCTTTGGGTTGGCAGACAGGCGCGTTACCAAGCTGCTACCGTCAGTGGAATACATTCTAGAAAAGTTTAAAACATTAAAAAGTTATGCTTTCAAAAAATGATCTTATTTTATTCCTAATAAATAGGGAGGGATATTTAATACCACATGGATATTTTGTCGAGGGGGAAATTGTAGGTATCCAACGCCATGTTCCGTCAGTTCGGTAATTGGATTTGATTGGGTCACTTTACATGTAAATTGGTGATTAGACCATCGACCCAAGAACATGAAATGAGAGGCTTGAATAAAAATCTGATTTATTTATAGTATTGTTTATCAATCCAAGTTTATTCAAGTACCTTTAATTAAAGACACATTAAAGAAATTAAATGTTGGCCTACTTTATAATTACTTACTACAGGCAAAAAAGGAGTTATTATTTTTTTTATTTTGAATTTTATTTCTTAGAGTGGCTGAAGTACCAATGGGTAGTTTCTCTATACTATCATACTATTATGATCTTACTTCAAATTTACTTGTTGCATTTTATGTGTAATAAATAAATATAAGCATATAATTTTATAATAAGGATAGTAACGTGGAATAATAATCCTCCCAATAAATTTTGTTCGATTATTTTTTTATTTCATTGATAAATGGTAGTTAAAGGTTTCAGACGATGCTAAAAAAACATAATTTTTTTTTTAAATATTGGACAACTTTACTTAAAGCCTCATAATGATTTTATATTTTTTTAAGAATATAAAATCATTTAATAGTTTCAGTATACTATAACCGTGAAAAATTGTACTTTCTGAGCTACGCGATAAAAATGTTTAATTTTGCTTACATATTTTTTCTACTGGAGAAACTGGGGGTTTAGCATATTCCTATGATATTTCCAATTTTATTTTAGTGCATTATTCATTTTAGTTTTTTTAAAAACCTACGTTATTTATAAATTCAATAGTATTATATAATTTAAACTGATTAAAGCAGCGATATGCCCCATCAAATTGAAATTATTATTATTTGTATAGTTTATGTGCATATGTTATTTATTTAATATTATATTTATATTATCCTATAAAATAGTGGATATTGTTTGTTAGTGTCGAATGCTTAGTCCAACTACCGTTGCTAGCTCTAGATTAATTAATGTGAGAAGTGTTTGCTATTAACACACTAATTGATGCCTATGACAACCACACCTCCTGTTTTGATGGTAAACATTCTCCGGCACCCAGATTCAACACAGGTCCAATTGGGCGTTTTAGTTTGCATTTCAACAACAAGGGCGTTTTATTGGATATGCATATACACTATCTATACCTATTTTGTATGCATATTTATAGAATATGCATTTATGTATTTTAATTTTGAAAACTGAAATAGATTTTTTTTGGGGGGGAGGAGGGAGGGTGTTTAGTAAATTAATCATACAATCATGGAACTAAAAATAGGGGAAACGTTTATATTTTATGTTATTTATGTTAGGTGAATTAAGAAGAAATGGTTAGGTGCCCTCATCAAACAAGGTTCACTTATCCTCTATACTTTAACTTAAATTAATAGAATATTTGACGATATTGAGAAACAAAATTGAAACAATATTAATATTATTGTCAGTCAATCCAGAAACTCAATCACTTATGTTTTAATTAATATAGGTACAGGATTAATGTTTAGTTATATTTTTAAAAACTATGATCTTTAATCTGTGTATCAATAGAGGGAAAACCCTAGCCGCCATGATCGTTATATTTGTGATGTCATTTAGACATAAGAAACAACACTGATTTAGCAACACTTTTTAGATGTTTTTTTTGTTTAAATTATTACTTATTTTTATGTTAAAAGAATTTTCATTATTTCTTTAAAAAATAAAAATTGAATACGGTTTCGTGAAAGCAGAAATTTGCCTAGGACTGAAAAACTAGTTTAAAGTTTCCATAGAGGTCCTTCTGGTACTAGAATCTGGAAAAAACGTCATTTTTTTCACACAAATGTTTTATTTATCTAATGAAAATTATGTATAATTATTAATCAAAGTTTATGAGTCTGTCAAGTATAGTTAGGGGGATAAAATTAGCGGCTGTTTGAAAATGTTAAAAACAATACGAAGAAGGTCTGAGTTGCGGTAAAAAAAAAAGGTAATAATTATTTTTTGTTTCTTTTTTTTTACCGCGAATCTGACCATCTTCCTCATATTTGAAATTATTTGGTCAATTATTTATATATATAGTTAAAACAATAGTTTTTTCATTCAAAACTACCTACGAAACCAGAAGACCTAATTGAACATCATTTAAAATAGAGTTAATTTTCTAAAATAATAGCACTAATAGCGCTATTTACGTTTAATACTTCTCAAGATACCTTAAAAAAAAAGCAACATTTCATAATCAAATAACGAAGAATTAGCAGTTATTTAATTTATTGTGGAAAAGTATATCTCTGGAATCAGATGTACTAATGCTTGCTAGCTCTTAAATTAAAGCTAGTCCATTGTAATATATAGTAGTTTATAACGTTTATATTCGTAGTAGTGGTTTTTGTAATATTTGACAAAATAGATTAACAAGATATTGCCTTCCAATTGTTCGGACAATGTTTGGAATTTATGAAAAAATATATCTGAGAAACATATACAAATCAGCACTGATAATAAATTTGAAAAAAAAAAGGCGCCCGGACAGATACTAATTTTTATTTAAGTATAATAAAACTTGCAAGTTATGCGCATCTGAGTATTATTTATTTAATTATTATGGATATAGCGGACACATATGGACGTTATTGGTTATGGTAGGTTTACTGATTTTGACGGGAAAGGTTTATTCTTTTCTGCCATTTTTTAAATATTTTTTATGGGCTTACCAACAGATTTTTACAAATCCTTATAACAGTTTTAACCTTCCGAGCCTTGCTGGTGCTAAATAAAAATTCTATAGAGATATATGATTTAGAAGCTGAGCCGGTGTTGTGCATGAAAGACAATATCTACCCCTTGTACCTGTGTTATGAAGCAATAGGAGCGACTGAATGCCGAGTGGCTGCGGGCAGTATTGGCACAATAAGGACAGACCACAACAGCCGTTGCCAACACATGCCAATCCCTCTTCCACCAACATGCTCCAGTTCCTCCATTAACACAGTCATTCTCATTCCAACCAAAATTGAGCCGTTCTATTTACCATTGCACAACCAACTTGGATATTGTATTTAGTTGCATTGAAAATTCTTTCAAAGGTCTCGTTTTATTTATTGGGACCGTTTAGTATGAAAATCAATGTTGAGCAAAAAGTGATTTTAATCACAATTTAAATTGCTTAAAAGTTACAGTAATTTGAATTTTCTGATATGGAGTTAGAATTAGCAAATAATTGTAAACGCAGCTACTTGATAAACTACTGTGGTCCGGAATTAAAATTACAAATAGAACCAACGCAATTGCAACTACTAATTACTCTTTTATGCATTTGCTATTTTTTTCTAAAATTCAAATTTAATTACAAATTATATTAATTTCATAAAGCAATTACTAAACTACTAAATGGCTAAAAAAATATTTTTTTTTTTCAACATTCTACAATAATTGATAAATGTTACAATCTGCCTCAAAGTTGTTGGGCGATAAGTAATAGTGATAAATTATCACATCTATATTAAATTTAAAAATAAACAAAATCACTGCATGCATATAAACAGAAAGAAACATGAATTGAATTAACAAAAATTGAAGACGCAGTTCTTCCGACAATAATCGGCATTTCTTTCTGTGCCCTCATTTTCGCCACTCATCAATTAGGACCATTTTTGGCGATAAGAAAAAAGAAGAAGTAAGCATTGGCATGGAACCATTTATTATAGGCTCCCTCGACTATCTTTACCTGCATCTCAGCCATAATTCCGTGCCGGTGTCCGGCTCAGAACATAAAGTTTCCGGTATCTGAATACAGTAAATTTCCTCCCAGGATCTCATGAATGCAAAAATAGGGACCATTTCATTACTTTTTTTTATAGTAAGAATAGGTATAGTAATTTATTCTGAACACTTCCGGTTGATTACGAAATTAAATTAACTTTCAGCTGTCGGAATTTATTTCACCAACTATAAAACTTCATAATACAAGTTTAAACAGATTGTAGGTTAAGTTAAAAGAATTATATTAAAAATTAACATTACTATTTTTTTTTTATTTGTATTTACCATCTCCTGTGTTTCTTTTTTTGTTATTATGTAAATATGCACATTCCATATCCTTCTACCGTCATATAATTGTATTTCAAAGAGCTCCTGTTATTTATTTATTTATTTTATTAATTTAACTTGAGTATGACAAATATAATTATTACTCACTACCTTGTAGTTTCCAAGAAACAAGATCCTTAAGACGATGTTTAATTTATTTATTTTTTAATTTAGTAAATACTTTATGAATTATAAGCTAAGTTAGGTCATTATTTAATTAATAATTTAATTAATAACAATCCTTCCCGGCTAATTCGCCAGTTATAAACCAATTCATGACATAATCACTATTATTTTTGCCTTTTAATAATTTAATTAATTTGTATTCCTTTTATCGAGGTGGTTGTGTAAGATCTGACTCCAATTATAATTAGGTGCTCTTGTAGGCCTCGATAATGTGTCTTAACTTAAGTAAGGTAATTGATTAGGAGCTGTCATTACTGTGCCAGCCGTATGTTCTCTAAGGATGGTAACCTCGACCTACAGAGTACTATTCCTGTAGATACAAAGAAGGAATGCAAGTCCGGAGGGTATCCAGCAGCCGGGTATTGCAGGAAGGTAACTTGGTTCTACCGCGTACTATGCCTTTAGATACAAAGGAGTAACCGGAGGATAGCCAGCCGCTTGGTCCTACGAAAGGATAAAAGGAAGAAGAAGAGAAAACCAGAGAGAGAAAACACAAGAAAGAGAAAACCAGAGAAGGCAGAGAAATAAAAGACACATTTCCAAAATGTACAAAACCACCATATCAATTGTTATCCTCTGCCTTAAAAGAAGTGTTTATCGTAAGGCGAGATTTCACTTTTTTCCTATCTCCTATTTATTTAAATTTAAAACAATTTCAATTATATACATTTTGCTTAATCTAAGAAAATTATATATAAACAAATTTACAATTTATTTTGTTTTGCCTTTTGGCATTATAAGATGTGGACGAGATTGCACTTTTTTTATTTTTCAAAACCTCCTTTATTAATAAATATGTATATACAATACGGATTATAAATTATTACAATAGAAATAATATACAATACATTATACATTTTTTTTTCTTGTTTTGGCTTACGGCATTATAAGATCAGCAAAACAGCCTTCTGATCAGCATTATAAGCTCACGATAGCCGAGCGTTCTAAACCTTAGACCTCTGGCACATATATCATACGAGATTGCACAGGGACACCTAATTTTGGCCTAATTTTGTATATTAAACGTCATCGAGAGGTACTACTGTAAGACGTTCGCTTTAAGTGGATGAGCAGATTCTACTATAATCTTTATTAATTCAAATAATACATTTATTACAACGTTTCATATAGTTGTTATGTGTTACAATTAAGTTATTTACAATGAACAGTATAAATATTAATATACAGCTTGTCGCTATTAGTAGTTCCGGTGTAAGCTAGTAGGTTGCGTCATGCCGGACTATAGTGGTTTTGGCAGCTACAGTTAGTTACAGTCTAAACCAACAGGTAGCATGTCACTACACTATTAATTCATGATTTTTTTTAACGATTTACTAATATTTCTGTCGGTAACTTTTTGGTCTCTTTACGGCCTAATAAAAGAAAAAGAACGATTTTTAAATTTTAAATTAAATTTTAATAATCACCCTAGTCCTTCTTGGTCCTGTCATATTCTTGTCACACCACCTTGTTAGAGTGATTTCTTATGACATTTTACATATTTAGAGTTATGTTTATATTAGTGAAACTAATTCTTATTCTCATGTGAATAAACATAATTGACATATTTGTTGAAAATTTTGAAAATACATTTTTTTTAGTTCACCGTTAAAATCAAACAGTAACTACTAAATAGGAATATTTAAGTCACTAAATGAATGCAATAGTTAATGTAACTACACTTCTTTATAAACAAAATTAAATAAAGACAATAACATACGTTTTCATGATTAATTTATGAATTTACGTATTCAAAATGTTCAATATATCAATGTTTGTTTTCTGTATTTTAAACCAACATAAATCGAATTTACTTATTTGATTTTTTTTCTGAATTTAAATCATCAAGGGCTCTAAAAATGTGGTTGATTGAAACAGTTGAATAAACTCTGAGGGTGAAAAACAACTATTTTTATAACCTGTTAAGAAATAATATTTCAGACTTAAACCTACTAACGTAATAAGAAACTGAAAGTTTTGTGTAAATTTATTTCATAAGATATGTATATAGATAATATTCTTAAGAATTTAAATTTTGTATTATTAACTCCAGGGACAGCGATCCTCTATATCATCATCGAATATTGATAGGACCTTGGAATTTTATTGGAAAATAAAAAAAATAAAATGTTAATTGAGCTTTATGAAACACTATAAAAATATATATATTTAATCGACTCTTAAATTTATGATTGGTTTGTTAGGAAGCGTATAATGTAATTAAACATTTACCAACCTCATGAAACGCATGCTATCGTTCTCGATGATTTTAGAAAAAAAAAAACTTTTGTAATTACGAATTCTTCAAACTTGAATTAAAAAAAATATACACTTAAGAGTTTATGTATGTATAAAAAACATATATGCACATTAGTACAGTTATATATTGAATTTTGTTAAAATGTTTGAGCATTGTTCCTATGAAATAAAACGTGAAGTTTAATTCAGTTGTGTTCCGGAAAAGAAATTATTGATGTAAATGTGCGGCCACCCCCCTCTAAAAAGTTTGCCCCCATGTGGCCCCGTGTTGCGAAAAGGTTGCTGACCCCTGATTTAAAACATGCCACTTGAGTAGGCCTAGCCCGGCACACCTGTTCGCCTTGCGTGATGGTATACCTTCTACCCCGTACACTATCATCGGTCACTTCATTCAATTATATTTATAATTTATTGTCTATATACTGGTTGTTTTTTTCCCCCTTATTTGAGATAGATAGTTCAGTGCATAACAGTTATTCAATGGATTATACTCAACATTTAGTATTTATATGGGTTAATGTATTGTTTATAGCCCGTGTTAATACAATAATTAGGAAAATTTATCTTGAATTGTAGATAACAGTTTTGAAATAATTTTTAATTATACATATAATGGAATATTTTTCTACATTAAACTTTTCCAAAAGGCAAGGTTTCGCCATGGCAAAGTTTAAAGCTATTTGATCCTCGCACTTTTCTGGTAGAAAACTAAACTTTTTTGTGTTTATCTCAATTATTTTAGACGTTAATAGGCTTTTGATTAAATTCCGAACAAATCAAAAAAATATTCATTCAATTCGGACAATTATAAGTGAAGATATTGCCAATTAAATACTCATATTTAAAAAAAAACATATGCCCTTTGAATTTTGTTTATATATTATTATAATTTGGAAACTGTACACCGAACATTCTTAATGATAATTTTAATGATAGTTAATAGCTTACATAGATCCTTATTGAACCAACATTAATAATAAGAGGTGAAGCTTTTTTTTTTTTTATTACAGTTTAATAGATTGTATCACATGTTAGTAAAGTGTATTGGGACATCAGATATTTTATTTACCGATTTTTACTATACATTTTAATTATATATTGTAAATATACTGCTATAAGCAATAAGAATAAAATAAGAAATTAATTTACTCATTAATTTAGTATATAAATAAAAATAATAATTTATGTTTAACTTACTAAAAATATTAATTTATAGCAAATTTTCAATTATAATTCATTCAATCTATATTTATCTATAAATCTAGCAATAGTGAACCATTGCCGGGTCTGGTATTGAATATAATATAAATAATTCTGGGTGTCGAATAATGATTACCGCATCACCCGTTAACCGAATATAATTAATAATTTGTCATCTTGTATAATCACCTAAATTATTAAATGCATGTAACGGATAAAAATTATTGTAATTAAAAAGTCATAAAAATGATTTCTGACATATTGGGTAAAAAACCAAATTAATGATTATTGATTAATTATTATAAATATAAGGTCTAGGAAGAAGGCCCTTATATTTGGATATACTTCATACAAATTTACATTTTTGCGTACAAATTTACATTACATTCATCCAAAATTGTGTTACGTAAAGTTACAAGTGTATTTTAAATAAAT
>NW_027108185.1:64252-65379 GCF_000696795.3 Halyomorpha halys
TTGGTTCTGTCAAACTTGAAATCAATAGCGAATATATTTATGAGGAAAAAGAGGAGATAGAGAAATATGAGATAGATTCTACTGCTTAGGAAGGAGTAATCCTGTTCCATCAGCAGAATGTCTTGGAATAGGAAGGCTCTGAGGATGCCTAAGAGTACCTTATGGATATGCTGACGTATCGGGGAGGAACCGAAGGGCTACCAAAAGAAACAAACTTCTTAGGATATATCTGACACAGGGCTTTTATAACGACTCTGCATGTTCACTATTTTATACACGATCTTACTAAGGGAAATAAAAGGAATAAAGATTATAGTCTGACATTATATCTAGTATATATATTTACATTCGCTTACATATGTTTAAAATATATCTTAATATGATGGATGCATTGTGATCATGAATAATTTCGAATTCGAGTTTTCAATATAATCGGAGGTTTTAAGATCCAAGTCCAAATAAGCATTTTTTGCAAAATGGTTGGCTGTGCTTATGTGGTCAGCCTAGTTCAAAACTTTAAAATTTAGAGAGCCCAGTGGAAAAAAAAAATCATTTATTTCACCCCTATTTTTGATTACTTTAATGAAAACTACGTATAGTTATTACTCAAAATTGATGAATCTGTCAAATATAGTTAGGGGAAATACAAAATGATAACTTTTTCATAATTTTATCAAAAATTAATTTTTCATTTAGAGCTCCATATCTATATCTTTTAAATTTCCTACAACACTGGAAAACCTAATATATCATCATTTAAAATAGATTAAATTTGCTAAAATATGAGCACTTATAGAATTATTTACGTTCAATAGTGCTCGAGATGCAGTTGTTGTTTTTTAAAGTAACATATGATATATATACTGAAAAATCAATATTAGTAGATCTATTGTAGAAAATTTTCATCTCAGGAACCATGTGACGTACAGATGTCTCTTAGCACTCAAATTAAAGCTAGTTTAATATACTGCTTGGAATGGTGTTTATCTTCGTAGGAGTATTAGTTTTCATGATATTTGCTGAAATTGCGTATTTAATAAATGAATATGCCTAAAATGTTACTGGAACTTTTTCATTTGTATCGGGTAAATGGAACCTTGTATCATCCATCTTACACATTTTTATCT
>NW_027108185.1:65892-66237 GCF_000696795.3 Halyomorpha halys
GAATAATATCTCACATATAAATGCCTAGATATTAATACAGATTGACTAAAACCGTACTGATAAACTGAATTTATAAATAAATTTGTTCATGTTTTTAAGGTTGTTATGATAATAGATAGTTTTAACTTTCACTAATCTGTATATGAAAGGATTAATTTCAACTCCTAAGTAATGCGAAAAATTAAAATTTAGGATAATTGTTTATTTATTTATTTTTCTTAAGAAGATAGATCTTCTAATTTTAAGCACCATTGGTTGGTTTCTTTCCAAAATTATCATTTGTTCTGAAACATTTATCAGATTTACTTACTGTATTTTTGTATGCAGTTGTATAAAATTTCAATA
>NW_027108185.1:67912-69296 GCF_000696795.3 Halyomorpha halys
CATAAACTGACTAAATATTGTTTTGGTTTCTTTTTCGTTTGACATATTGTTTTGATTAAATCGACATTAAAAATCTAAATTTGTAATCTAGGCATTCATTTTTTTGTTTTTATGTCAGAATACTTATACTGGTACTGTTACTGGTAATGGTGGGGGGAACAAGTCTGGTAAATTGGCCTGTTGGTCCTTTTTGCCATCCCCAAGGCAACCCAATGGAATGGTTTTTTAATATATCTTATTCCTCTATATCGAACCTTTTCGATTTTCTAATAAAATTCAAAAGGGACTCCCAATCTATAGAGGAAGCCTCATTTCCTGTAATTTTATCTGAGCCTAAAAGCCTGTATCTTAGTGACGCATACCTACCACAATCTACTATGTAATGTAAGGCAGTCTCTGGGGCCGCATAAGCAGCAGGTTTCATCATGGACTATTTAACTTATCTTAAGATGTCTTTTAAGTTCATCTTATCAGAGCTAGTGACTTCAGGACATAAAGCTGGTGACAAGATGGGAAACATTTCTGCCTGAAAGACAGTCGAGTGCTTGCCAAGTGGGAAGGTTAGTTCTATGGCTAATTCTTCTATGTAAACCCCTGCTCCCGTTAGTCCTGTCGAATCCATTCTCGATCCATCAGTGAAACAGGGCAGATACTCTCCTGGGGTTTCCACTAAATCCTGTACCCAATCCTCTAACTTTAGGTCTAGGTAACTAATCTTAGTGTCTAGAGCGGGTGTTTTATCTAGAAGTGGTGAGCGTTATAGTAGTATTGGTTACTCGCTTTCCACCATTTTAGCTATTGTCGCGGGACCAGTAACTTCTCCTGTCTCTGTCCACTGTCTATTTTGTTTTATTCATAGATAGGCTAATATCGCTTCCTCTTTAATCAATAAGTGGGGTACTTGTATTAGGGGAAGCAGGATTCCCATTGCCTTAGTAGGTGTTGTGCGAAATGTCTCAGTCATGCCGATACAGGTCATCCTTTGGATCTTGCTGGACATTTGCACATGGGAAGCCCTTTGCAGGGCTGTCCACCACACAATACTTCCATAGTAAATTCTTGAATACTTATAAAGTTTATAATATTTTTTCATTCAATGCTCAATACCATAAAAATTATATTATATTATTGTCCAGAATATGAATATTTTCTTCCTTCATGTATTAGAAGGAACGCTTATAGCTCCTCTTTTTAATGAGTTATAATTTAAAATTTTATCTTGATGGTAACATGTAGAAACGATAACGCCAAAAATAGAATGATTACGATTTTCTTCAAGAAGCCCTGCTACGTGGGGCGAAACGTTGGCTCATTAAAATAGTATATTTCTACTATTTGAGTTTTTCTTGACCGCACCCGGACCATATTCCTTTCATCTTTACAC
>NW_027108185.1:69346-70655 GCF_000696795.3 Halyomorpha halys
AAAGAAATATCAGATTAAGTAAGTTTATTTCTGGAACAAAAAATAAAATTAATTAAACACATAAACTGACTAAATATTGTTTTGGTTTCTTTTTCTTTTGACATATTGTTTTTGATTAGATCTACAGTAAAAATCTAAATTTGTAATCTAGGCACTCATTTTTTTGTTTTTTATGTCAGAATACTTATACTGGTACTGGTAATGGTGGGGGGGAACAAGTCCGGCAAATGGGCCTATTGGTCCTTTTTGCCATCCCCAAGGCAACCCAATGGAATGGTTTTTTAATATATCTTATTCCTCTATATCGAACCTTTTCGATTTTCTAATGAAATTCAAAAGGGACTCCCAATCTATGGAGGAAACCTCATTTCCTGTAATTTTATCAGAGCCTAAAAGCCTATATCTTAGTTATGCATACCTACCACAATCTGCTATGTAATGTAAGGCAGTCTCTGGAGCCGCATAAGCAGCAGGTTCCATCATGGACTATTTAACTTATCTAAAGATGTCTTTTAAGTTTGCCGTGACCTGTAAGAACTCAATTATTATATTATTATTAATAATCGGAATTCGTTTCTGTTCAGGCCTAACAGCCATTTAGTTTTAGAAGTAGAGGGTTTAGTTATTGAAATCTTGGCCTGCCTCAGCCCTATACAGTCCCTCCACTCGTTACCTGCTTTCTTCCATGACCAGTCAAGAACTACTTTTCTCTGGTCTTTTAGAAATGCCAAGGAATGGTTCTGGTCCTATAGTAGGGTTCTCAGCCCCGAATCTAGCAAGCTGATCAGCTTTTTCATTACATGTGATTTCCTTGTGTCCTGGGACCCATACAAGCTGAAGCTTCTTTAAGCACGTTAATGATTTTAAGGTTAGTTAACACTATTCGCACATGGGAAGCCCTTTGCAGGGCTATATTTTTTCATTTAATGCTCAGTACCATAGAAATTATATTATATTATTATCCAGAATATGAATATTTTCTTCCTTCATGTATTAGAAGGAACGCTTATAGCTCCTCTTTTTAATGAGTTATAATTTAAAATTTTATCTTGATGCTAACATGTAGAAACGATAACGCCAAAAATAGAATGATTACGATTTTTTTTAACATTTGAATTACATTATCTTTTGGGATTTATTTTTATCCTCCGATTTTGACACCATTCTTCGATGGCTGTGATATGGAACTGGAGAGTTTGGGATCCAATTAAAGGATTATTATTTACTGCGAGCACGCATGTGTCATAGGCGTAAGTCGTGAAGATAGCATTTGGATTTGTTAAGATGCCAGCTGAGTAGACTGTGTAAG
>NW_027108185.1:73195-73496 GCF_000696795.3 Halyomorpha halys
TAGTGGTTAAATGTAATAGGTTCTTCAAAAAAAAACGAAACTATATTTAACTATAATAAATATATTTTTGCTTATTTATGTTTTTTTTTGCTGACGACACCCCCGACCATCTTCTCCAATTGATAATCTACGGTCAACTATCTACACCTCATTACATTTTTTATTTTAGATATCACAAGCCAATCATAACAACATTTATTAATGATAAAAATGATAATGTAAACTATAATCGCACGAATAAATAGTATAATTAAATAAAACATTGATTGATAATTATAATTAAATAAGAAAATAAAATAAA
>NW_027108186.1:0-6332 GCF_000696795.3 Halyomorpha halys
TGAGAAGGATTTTTGTATTGAAGGTATGTTATATTATATAGTGAATAATAATGTTATTGTAAATGTTTGAAAATGAATATGTAATATAAGCTGTTAAATATTTAGATGTCCCTGAAGATGGCTAGAAAGGCCGAAACGTTGGACAAATGAATAAATAAAGTGTTGAGACGGATTTGGATATAAAATTGATTTATTTAATAAACAAATTGTACAAACAACAAATTGTTTGTTCGGAGTTGATCTCTAGTAATAGTACAAGAGCCGGGAAGAAAAAAAGGGCTATTATTTTACCCCAATTTTTGATTACTTTAATGAAAACTATGTATAATTACAAGTCAAAACTGATGAGTCTGTCAAGTATAGGTAGGGGGAATACAAAATGGCGGCTGTTTCATAACGTTAACAAAAATTAAATTTTCATTCCGAGCTCTATATCTTTAAAACTACCAACAGAACTAGTAAACCTAAGAGAAAATTATTTAAATTAAAATAAATTAACTGAAATATTTGTCCTAATAGAGCTATTTAGGTTGAATGTTTCTCGAGTTAGTTATTTAAAAAGGAACATTTCATAAAATATACTCAAGATTGGTAGTTAGTGAATTTATATCTCAGGAACTATGTGACGTATATACGTCTATTACCACTCAAATCAAAGCTGATTTAATGTACTTTAAAGTAGTTTATGATCTTTATCTTCGTAGGAATAATTTTTTTAATGATATTTGCTAAAATAAATTTATTGATAGTTGTTCGGACAATTTGTTTGATTTGTGAAAAAACTTTATTTCATAAACCATACGATGTACAGATGCCTGCCAACACTCAAATTTAAGCTGGTCGAATTTACTATAAAATAGTTATAACGTTTATCTTTGTAGGAGCAGTAGTTTTTATGATATTTGACAAAATAAATTTACAAAATGTTAATTTCTAGTATATCGGATAAAATGTTTGATTGTTGAAAAAATATATCTCTAGAACCATAAGAGGTAAATATCTCTGCCAGAACTCAAAATAAAGGGCACTTAAGTAACAATAAATCAGTTTAAGACACGTAATTTGGCACATGAAAATTTGTCGGAACAACTATAAATCAACTTTATAACCTACTTTATGGTCCATTAAACTAGCTTTAATTTGAGTGCTAATTGACATCAGTACGTCGAGTTGTTTTTGAGTTATAGATTTCAAAATAAATTCACTAAACACTTTTTTTTAGTGCCTTCTTTACATTTTCATGAAATATTGCTTTTAAAAACAACAAAAAAACTCGAGAACTATTGGACGTAAATAGTAAGAAAATTTACTTCACTTTAAATGACGTTCCCTTAGGTTTTCTACTGTTGTTGGAATTTTTAAAGATATAGAGCTCTGAATGAAAAATTAATTTTTTTTTTTAAGTTTTGAAACAGCCGCCATATTTTATTCACCTATTTTTACTTGGCTGACTCATTAATTTTAACAGTAATTTTGCATAGTTTTAATTAAAGTAATCAAAAATTGGGTTGAAATAACTGCCTTTTTTCTCCTCTTGGGCTCTTGTACTATTAATAATAATACAATAAATGCATTATTTAATTAATAACAAATTAGTAATCTATCACAGATTTAATTGTGGCGGACCCAATGCTTATTAAATAAAACTACAAATAGCAACAACTCCATCTCGTTAAATGTATCGTCACCCAATTCGGGTCTGTCCATCACAAGTCACCACACGACGGTCCTCGAAGTCACCACTCGACGTCATGTCGCGTGTCTCTTTTCTCATCCGTAGTGGTTATAAGTTATATATACAAATCTTTTCTTAGTACTAGTGTAATGATTCCGATATACTTTTAATGGTTAATTTACCAGTTTTATTGCTGTTTCAAAGCCAGTAGGATTATCAACAAATCTACCGTGCAATCTATAGAATATAAAATTAAATAATGTTTCTTTTTGCCCCAGATGTTCCTCTATTCTAACAAAGCAGCGATATATAACTCCGAAATGTATAGGGGTGTCCTAGAAACAGAAGTGGAGAATAAAGGTTTAAAATTAGATTAGCTACGACATCAGTTTTACAGAAGGATGACCAGAACTGCTCCCTTCCCTTACCAGTTGACTAAGGGCTCTTTACAACCTCTATATATCAACTACATAATTTATTGTTCAAATTATTATTAAATGTAAAGCTAAGAAGATGGAATATCTCTAACTCATGTTAAAACAATGATTTAGGCAAGAATTTTTGTGATGATGTCAAGAACATAAATATTCATTTAATTTACATATAGTAAAATTTTATTTAGTGACTGGATAGAAGTCACCGATTTAATTTTATAAGGCAGATTAATTAAAAATCGTTGACAAACTTGGACACACCAATCGCACGGATTTTCCTCAACCGGTGGAAGGATAAGATACCCTCTTTTAGAGGCTAGATGTGCCCAAAGCACTTCTGATTCCGTACCCTGACCCTGGCTGTCAGGAAGAACAATTGGTTTTCACAGTAGCCTGGCTTGAACTTAGGGTTACTAGTCTACTAATTATCTTTGTAATTATGAATTCAAAGCATCATGTGAGTGTTAAGATATCTTTGATTTATGTTCAGTTTATAGTTGATGGGTGTTAATTGTTGATGTGAGATGAGCTATCTTTTCACCCTGTTTTGTGCTCTCGTTTTTTCCTTCATTGTATCTGAATCGATAAAACAGCTGACTGATATTCATTTCAGTTTGGATATTAAACGATTTAATGTGGGAGGCAAAAAAGCAGATGGATAGACAGAATCAACAAAGATGCGAAAGGGGTGCATCAAACTGGAAAACACATGATTGGCAGGCGTGGAGAAGGCTGGTTCAGGCGCCAAAGATCTAGGTGGGTAGAGCCAAGCGAGAAAAAACTGTAGATTTAATGATTTTTTATTGAATTTATATTTTAATTTAAAAAAAAAAACTAGACCGTATTTTGAGATGTAACACTTTATTGAAAATACATAACGAAAATGATTCAAATAGACTATTCTTATTGTCAGAAATAATAAACTGGATAAATACAACAGCGAAGATAACGAAAACGATAGCACATCCTTAATATGGATGCGAACGATAAACGCAAAAGGAATTTCGGAAATCCACTTTAGCAACCCGACATAACACAATCAACCCTTCCCTGATCGATACTTGATATAATTCAGATACTTGCGAGTTTTTCCACAGGGACTTTACGATCGTTCGAAATCCACTAACTTGTCTGGATCCGTTAACACTTGGAAATGGATAAAATTTCAGAAAGCTATAATTTAAACAATGTTAATATTTAACATAATATGTTTATTCATGCTTAAGAAATTAACATGATAATAACCACTTTTTTTTTAAATAATGGGAAGATTGTCAATCAATGTTGAAAACAAACGGAGGTCATAAATATAACATACAAGGGTAGTGTTAGAATGTTTCAATATGTCCCTAATGTTTCAGACTATATTAGTTATATATTTATATATATTTATATATGTTATAAACATATTTTAACTAAATTTATGTTTTGATATTTATAATTATGTAGTTATAATTTAAAATTTGTATTTAAAACTTTAAAAGAAAATTAACTAAATTTTACAAATTGAATGTAAATTAAAATTTATATTATATGACAAATTATTTTATCCGTATCTTAATGCGTGCATGGTTGTTCTTTTGGTGCTGTGGGAGTAGCTATTATATGATGTGAAATCAAGCAAGGTTGTATTGAGGAAATAAAACACATGCATTGCTTTATAATATCTAATATTAATGATTTTTCTGTTTATTTTATTAACCATATAGTTGATTACTAAATATATCCATAGTGTAAAAAAATTAAATTATTTTAACTTTTTTTTACGTTTTCATTTTTCTTTATATAAAAAAGTAAATAAATGAATATTTTTTTTCATCATTTTCAATTTTACAATTTTTTTTTAGCACAACAAAACTCTTTTTTTTTTTTTAACAACAATTAGTACCATTACTTATTATAAAGTTTATTTTTTTTTAATGTGAAATTAGTGCAGAGCAGACGATATCTAGAAGACAAAATTTATCAGCATTCTAATGACTGTAAGAAAAAAAAAAATCCTAAATTTAATTTAAAAACTGCATTAGTACAGCACCACGTCAAGAGGATAAAATTTCAATTTTTAAGTACTTAAATAGAATGCCTAACAGAGTGCTTAAACTGAAATAACAACAATAGTTTGTGTAAGGATTAAACATGGATAAAAGAAAAAAAATGACAATCCACAAGCATCTCTGGAGATTACAAATAGCCTAAAACGTTTTTAAAATCTAGTTCCAAATTGGTTAGAAAAATATAATATAAACAAATAAATTTTACCCGAAGTATAAAAAAAAAAATATTAGATTATATAGTTTTTAAAAAAAATGTTCATGTTTCTTAATAAATTAATTTTATGTGTAATATTAATTAACATATTGGAAATGAAAAGCCCCCCCCCCAAAAAAAAAAAATGTCAACCAAAGAATTTTATTAAGATCATTAGGCTTAGAAATAAAAAAAAAAAAATTAGTTTGAAAATTGCTAAAAGTTTTTTTTTTAAACTATATAATAAGTAAATTGGATGAATGTTTCAAACAATTGAAAATCTTGGGAAGAAACTACCCAATGATAGTACTTCAAAAATTTAAATTAGAAGGTCCCGTGACCATCTTCTTTTCAGACGCTTTGGAGAATTGTCAGGGATTGTTAACAATGAGATATTGTGTACCCATTAACTAATGGGTTAGGATACGTAAGGAGTTTGGAATGAAAAGAAGCATTTCTATTTCGGGCTAAATCTGCAACGAAAGGGATGTTAAGGTCTTTGTGGATGAATTCATTTGTGACGTAATAAGGAGCATCAAGGATTTTACGGAGGATTTTGGATTGTAAGGATTGGATATGGGAGGAATTGGATGGTTTGGTAGAGCCCCAGAGCTCAATTCCGTATGTCCACATTGGTCTGATTATCGTAGTATAATAATTTTTTGTAGTAACTGGTTAGTTTAGAGCGTTTGTCAAGTAGGTGTTGTAGCAATCGAAATCTACGAGCAGTTTCTTGTCGCTTCAGTCTTGTGTGGGTTAAAAGGTAAAAAGGCCGAAACGTTATAAAAATATTGGATGTATATGAATAAAATAAAATTAATAAAAAACATTTACAGATCCGTTTCTTATGAACAACATTTACATCTGGACAAACGACTGACATGGAATCCTCAAACAAGACTGAAAAGACAGGAAACTGCTCTTCGATTCCAACTACTACAAAATTTACTAGACAAACGGTCTAAAACTTTAATTGATTGCAAAAGACTGATATCTACATGACTATAATAAGGGCTATCTGGACATGTGGAGTTGAGCTTTGGGGGTCCACTAAGCCACCGAATTCCTCTCGTATCCAATCTTTACAGTCCAAAATCCTTCGTTAAATCCTTAATGTTCCCAACTTTGTCACAAATCAAATCATCAGGGCCTCAATGTCCCATATGCCGCCGATTTGGTCAGAACCAGATACCAATCCTTCCATGATAAACCAAACCCACCTGTTTCTAACCTGGCTTCTCCTTCACTACCTTATAATTATAGTTATTGGAGTTCTATCAATGCGTTGGTTCTCCATATGTTTGTATCGTGTCATTTTATGACTTATAGCAGATTTACTAGTTATATTTATTTTTATACAGTTGTAAATAAGAAAAAGTAAATTATTTTTAAAAAATAAAATAAACAATATTTACTGTTATACAGTTTTTTTTTTTTCTACATTGTGAGTTGAATGAAGGCTTTTTTTTCTCAATCATTCTGATTGATAGTTAATAATTTAGAAATTAATCCCACTGAAAAAAGAATCAACAATGTAAAGTTTATCATAGTAAAAAATATAAATAAATTAAAATTTATCTAGCAAATAAAAATTGTTGCAATAAATATACAAAAAATGTTAATTACTGAAGGTCTTCTTTTATTTACATATTTACATAGGGGAAAAAATCTCCTTAATCCGAAAAGCTTTTGAAAGTATTAAAGTTCAAAAGAATTTCCACTTGATGGAGCCCTGTAACAAAAAATATTGACTTCCAATTCAGCTCAGAAGCCCATCAATGCTTTTATATAATACGAAACTGATTGCGATTCGATTTCCATATTTATGTCGATAGAAAAGAGTCAAAGAAATTTTTTTTTTAGGTCTTCTACAACCCTTGAGGAAAAATACAATACTCACTCAGAACTTGCAATTTGACAATTAATTCAATATTCTTATATTAAAAGTATATATTTATTATAAATAATTTTGCAAA